>NC_140988.1:259311642-259524048 GCF_052327205.1 Somniosus microcephalus
AGAGAATAAAACATTGAATTAATCACTGGTTCCAGAACCAGGAGTGCTGTTTCAGGGGTATTTCAATATACCTGGGCTGCTATTAAAATTTAAAACTGGGTGAGTGAATTAGGGCTGGATTTTATCAATGGGGGCTGGACGTCGGGTTTCAGTCCCGCCCTCCAACGACATCTGGCCAACCCACGCTATTTTCCCTTGATTGACCTTGTTAAGCCCACCCTGCGGGCTTAGCCAGCCAATTAAGGAAAAGCCAGTGACAGAGGACGTCAGTGTATGACGTTTCATCTGTCAAAAATTTTTGACAGATGAATTGTCAGCGTTTGACAGCTTTGAGAAGTTGTCAAACACTGACAATCTCTGTTTTAAGGTGAGCCCTTGTACTGAAGACTCACCAAACCTCTCTCCTTAGCAGAAAGCAGATGGCTGCTGCATCAGAGAATGCAGCAGCCATTCTGTCATCTCTGCCGTTGAGATGAGGCAGCTCTGGATCCACAAGAATTGAAGCCTGCAGGAAGAAGCAACGGTAAAGAAACTTTTTTCAGCACTTTACACTCAACTCTAATACTTACCTCTCCACACTTGCACCCATCACGGCACACTTTTCGACCCCTCTCACCCCCGCAGACCCACTGCTCACCTCGCTGACCCTGGCGAGGTTTGCAACCGTCGGGAAGCCCGCACTTGTGTGGGTAAAATGGAGATAAGCCTCTTAACTGCCTGTTAACAGGCAGTTAAGAGGCTGTAATCCCCTTCCCATCTCGAGGAGGCAGGGACCCGACTCCTGGGAAGATGGCACGGAGGCGGGTTGGGAGCAGGGTTGGTACCCGCTCCTAGTTTCTGCCATTTTCCCGGCAGTCCCACCTCCATACCCGCCTCCCCAGGGCTGGCAAAATTTCCCCTTAGTGTTGTGGAAACACTGCCAATTTACCTCGAAGACCTTGGTTTGAATTCAGTCATACTGATGGGATTGTACCCTAGATAGAGTGGATAGGAAGAACCGATTTCCCTTAGCAGAGGGGTCAATAACCAGGGGGCATAGATTTAAAGTAATTGGTAGAGGGCTTAGAGGGGAGTTGAGGAGAACTTTTTTCACCCAGAGGGTGGTGGGGGTCTGGAAATCACTGCCTGAAAGGATGGTAGATGCAGAAACCCTCATCACATTTAAAAAGTACTTGGATATATACCTGAAGTGCCTTAACCTACAAGGCTACGGACCAAGAGCTGGAAAGTGGGATTAGGCTGAATAGCTCTTTTTTGGTCGGCACAGACACAATGGGCCGAATGGCCTCCTTCTGTGCTGTAAATTTCTGAGTAGCTCATGTTGAATAAAGTAATTTGACAATGAGGTAAGACCGTATTTAGCTAACTTTAACAACTGTTATAAACCTTCTCATTTTAGTAAAATCGTTTTTAGTTTTACACACAGAGCAAAATATACTCTGCCTGGTTAATAGCATGTTCAAGCAATGACAATAAGACTACAAATGTGACGCTGTGTACCTAATGGAGGCAATAAAAGTGGCAATTTCTCAAATGAGCTTTCAATTCCTTACTGTACCAAAGCAATAGTAATTTTACTTTTTTATGCATATAATTCAAAAGTGCTTTAATCATTTAAATTGAATCTAACAAAATTTCCCCAAAGCAAAAAAATGAAATTATTTCCATAAATTCCAATATTTCTTACTGATACTGTATTTTCCTCCAATGTCTCAATTTCAAATTATGTTACACAAGTGAGCTGCTATATTGGAAGTAACATACCTGCTGGACTACTGCAGAATCATTTTCCTTGGAAGGGGCAGGCGATTATAAAATTATAGAAGTAGTTTTTACAATGGGATTTTTGCCCCAAAGTACGGTATACACCAGAATAATGATCAACATTTCTCTATTGCTGACTGTTTAAAATATCCTTAGAGTATAAGGGGTGGATATGTAAAATGAACATGTTTTGAAATTGCAGACATATTAGAATATACCTATATATATCTATATATATATTTATTTTATCTCTTAAAAAAAAAATCACCAGTTCGATTTGTTACTCCTTTCCATGCTTTTCAGCCCATCTATGTAGTCATTTCAAGGAAATACACTCACTCTGTCTACTATCAGTAAGTGCACTTCAGTATTGCATTCACATTCATTTAACTGGATACCCAGAACAATAGGTTCATTACTTTTCCAGAGTAAAGCAAACTGAAAATAGATCAAGTTTTTCTTCTGTTGCAGTATTCTGATTGGATATTTTTCTCTGAAGCATTCAGAGAGTACATTAGCACACCACAGGAATGGATGGGTGAATACACTAAATAGGACTGTCAATGTTTTTAGGTCTTTGCAAAACAAAAGTAGATTTGCAGCATTTCAGGTAAAGCAGCAAATGATATGGCTAATCTTCACAAATTACTCCCTGCAGAAATTTCTGATGATTCAACTGGAATAGCACAAATGGATCAAAGGACATCTGCTCCTTTATAAACTTCCCAGGCACTTACGTCAATATTCTTAATATTTCCAAAACAAACAGCAAAAGCTGATAGATTTTAGTTTTAATCGAACATTATTCAGATAGAAACATAGGAACAAGTATTACAGTGCCTTAATATTTATTCTTACAACCCAAGTTACTTCTAAGTTATCAGTTTGATCTTCTAGAACATGCAACACTAATTACAGGTTCAAGCTTCTCAAAACTTTAACCTGCACTAGTGAAATTACTGTTGTTGTTTATGCTTCCTCTGACGGCCGAGTTGAGTTCATTCGGTGAGTAGTTGAGCCACACAGATCACAAAAGTTCTAAATTCAATCCCTGGTTTATGCAGAGTTAGCTATTCTCAGATACAACAAAGAGGCATGTGAAAACTGGCTTCAGTGACCCTGGATTACGGTTGGCAAAAATCAGAAAGGTTCCTATTCTTGATCAGTATCCACTGGTGCGTTTCTGAATGTTGAGTAAGGACAGGATAAGATTTGGCAGTAATGTCCCTATGGTCAAACAGCCTGCCAACACTTGCTGTCTGGGGTTAAACATGAAGAACACCCTGTGGATCATATTCAGCAGCAGTCAGGAAAGCAAACTGGAGGAGTGGTGTTCTGCAGGGGTCAATGCTGGGTCCCCAACTCTTTACAATCTATATTAACGATTTGGAGGAGGGGACCGAGTGTAACATATCAAAGTTTGCAGATGATACTAAGATGGGAGGGAAAGTAGTGAGTGAGGAGGACATAAAAAACCTGCAAGGGGACATAGACAGGCTAAGTAAGTGGGCAGAGATTTGGCAGATGGAATACAATACTGGAAAGTGTGAGGTTATGCACTTTGGCAGGAAAAATCGTAGAGCAAATTATTATCTTAATGGCAAGAAACTGGAAAGTACTGAAGTACAAAGGGATCTGGGGGTCCTGGTGCACGAAACTCAAAAGGTTAGTATGCAGGTGCAGCAAGTGATTAAGAAGGCCAATGGAATGTTGGCTTTCATTGCTAGGGGGATAGAATATAAAAATAGGGAATTGCTTCAGTTGTACAAGGTATTGGTGAGACCGCACCTGGAATACTGCGTACAGTTTTGGTGTCCATACTTAAGAAAAGACATACTTGCTCTCGAGTCAGTACAAAGAAGGTTCACTCGGTTAATCCCGGGGATGAGGGGATGGACATGTGAGGAGAGGTTGAGTAGATTGGGACTCTACTCATTGGAGTTCAGAAGAATGAGAGGCGATCTTATTGAAACATATAAGATTGTGAAGGGGTTGGATCGGGTGGATGCGGGGAGGATGTTCCCGATGATGGGTGAAACTAGAACTAGGGGGCATAGTCTTAGAATAAGGGGCTGCTCTTTCAAAACTGAGATGAGGAGGAACTACTTCACATAGAGGGTGGTAGATCCATGGAATATGCTGCCCCAAAAAGCTGTAGAAGCTACATCATTACATAAATTTAAAACAGAAATAGACAGTTTCCTAGAAGTAAAGGGAATTAAGGGTTACGGGGAGCGGGCAGGAATTTGGACATGAGTCTAGGTTCGGATCGGACATGGCCCTGTGGGTAGCGGAGCAGGCCCAGGGGCCGTGTAGCCTGATCCTGCTCCTATTTCGTGTGTCTAATTCTGTTAGATTCAGGAGATGGTTCTGTGATAGTAGATTGGCGGTTAGGATCAGATGAGCCATGATCTTATTGAATGGCGGAGCAGGCTCGAGGGGCCAATTGGCCTACTCCTGCTCCTATTTCTTATGTTCTTATAGCCGGACAGACAGACAGACAGAAGGACAGACAGACAGACAGATCGATCCTTTTATATATATAAATATATATAGAATAGATAGATAGATAGAATAGATAGATAGATAGATGTGACAAGGGAGATGAAGCTGAAGAGAGCAATACCAATTTGGGTGGAGAGTATGTCGTCCCACTATGCACATTATAAAAATGACCATGAGAGTAAGTTTGAAGTTACGGAACTCACTAATTTTAATATTTTTATTAAACATATAAAAAAAAAACTTAATATATTCTTTCCTTATCTAAGCCTCGCACACCCTCCCAGAACTTCCCAGTTTCATTCCTAGCCTCCTCCCTGTACCCAAACCTTCCCCCCCCCCCCCCACTTTATTACTGTCTGTCTTTAATGGCTCACCGCCCACCAATCAGGCTCTGGTCACCAGGCTGCATTCCCTTCTGGCCCTATCCACACTTCTAACCATAGTTTCACTGAAATTGTAATCTAGCTAGCAGGCTCCTGCTCAGGCTCACATTGCACCTAAACCTCCTGCTCAGCCCCAGAATTTTAGGCACACAGGTTTCCTTTGAGATTGGCAAAAGCAATTCCAGTCTTGGAGTTCACTTTGACATAATACCAGATTTACACCTTTAATAAAAGACGTATTTAAACTAATCAAAATATATTAAACTATATCAAATAAAGAAATGCCTGAACTGAGCTTGTAGTGAGATGGTTGCCAAGGAATTACTGCAGAACAGAAAGTGACAGCATCGGATTTTCTCACTGAGTGAAATAACAATTAGAATTCACCATCAGCAGTGTTGGGGCCAGACTAGGTGGATGATACATGCAGAAAAGCAGGACATTTGAAGAAAAAAAAACAAAATAAAAATATGGCTGTGATCTGTAAAGATGATGTATAGGTTTGACTTCGGTACAATTCAGCTTCATATGTTAAATGACGAAATGTTAATACTGATTTTTATGTATTGCTGTGTTAAACTGATTTAGGACCATCAGTCTTTATTGTTTTGTAAATTACATGTATGTCACCGATGATGTATATTCAATAAACTCCAGCCAAAATATAGCGGCTTATGTGGTTACTATTTCTGAAAAACTCAAATGATAACCTGTATTCTAAATTATTTGTAAACTTGAGTATTTGAAATCTTTGGTAGCGATACAATTCTACACAAGTTTATTTGATTGTGTAGATCACTAAATCCCACTCAAGAGTAAAAAGCACAAATAATTCAGAGTTGATAAAGAGAAAATGCTTGTGCCTTATTAAAATGAAAGTGCCAAAATGATTAAACTAAAATTCTCAGTCAATACAAAAAGTACAGGTCGATCAGAGAGTTATAGCTGCCAATTGCAATATGTTTTGAACAGTCAAATATTCATATTAATTAATGCAAGCTATTTTCTATTCTATTTGGCAAAGGCAAAGATGGGTTTGAATTTAAATTACAGCGAATACCTGGTGCACAAGAAATTTAAATCATTTTCATATGGAAGAAATTTGAGAAATGCTGTTGTCTGAAATCAAGACACAAATCCTTTTTGCTCATAGTCGTCATCTTTGGAGTTCTGTTAGGCTTGGTTTTTTTTTTTTTTTTTAAACTGGACAATCACAAGTCTTAAATGTCACAATCGTTCTGATTCCAAGTGTGGCTGCTTAGTTTGCATATCAATGTTTCCAAGGAAGCTGTTCCTTGCAGCATAGATGTTCACCATTGGTGGTAGTTTCTTTTAAAGGAGGTTGCGGGTTGGAGATGGGGTAGATGCAATTGCCAAGTAGCTTAGGAATGCAAAGGGTTAATCCCAAACTTGAAATTAAAAATCAGAGTTCAACAGATATACATCAAGGTAGCTATTAACTCAAGCAGTTTACAATTCACTGCTTATTTTAACAATTTAATTGATTCATTAATAAAATCATGATCTGAGTTGATTACTTCTAAAATCTGATTTCGATCTAATTTCAGAGTCAGGACAATGTTGGAACCATGCGATCTATCACGGAAGCAGAGGGCATTTCTTCATGAAATTTCAATTAAGCTCCGGCGTGGTCTAATTAGTTTCACAGGAAATTTCAGTGTAAATTCACATTGGCAAAATCAGCATAACAACAGGCTTAAATCGGATGCAATTTACCAATTGCACCCCCACTGGAAATTATAGAAAATCTGTACCACAGGAAGCCCTAAAACATTACAGCTCCATGCTTACACCAATATTTAATCCATGCTTCCTACTGAATAAGCAGTTTCCCCACAATCCCGAAGGTACTGTAAATCATGTGCACAGAAACTCTCATAAGAAGATATAGCACAAGTAAAGTTTCATACTGTAGTTGTATATAGATAACATACAACAAAATATTAATGAATCGAATGCTTTTTTTATGATATAGTTAATCCTTCACATATGTAGACCCGATTTCAGTGTACCACAGGGGGTTTAAAATCATGATGTGATATTAGACTTGTGATGTGCTGAGAGCAGTTCATATTGTTTCTCCTCCATTTCTGCCTCTAGCTCTGTAGGTTTAATTTGAAAGAAAGACAAATTTATACAGTACTTCACTGTTGTTGGTCCTTGGGTTTCACTCTCACTGCTCCTCTGCTGTTATACCGGATCTGCTGATGCTTAATGCTAACTCCCGAGGCCACTATGCACCTCTGCTTGACACTGAATCAACCTCTGCTGGCTCTTAGTCGATTCTTTATTTCTCCTCGGCCCTCTGGTTTCACTGGACAAATCTCAAGGAATGTTCCCACTGATATTCTTCCCCTTGAAAAGTTCTTGGTTTTACTCCCTCTCCATAAATGGCTCCAAGCCTGAATATTGGTTTCTCGATGTTACAAATCAACTTCATCTCACCACTGAACCAATGACTAAGTTTGGACTCTCTCATATCGTCTCCTCCCTATTCTTTGTTTACAAACAGGACACTGCTCTCCTAATCACTGCCATACCTACACAACCTGAATCCACCGTGTCCATTCGCATGCACATTTTGGCTGCCACTCTGGACTCAAGCCCAATACTCCGAGCTCCCATTTTATCTTTCTTGGCCCCTCTGCTCCGGTTTACCCCTGTTCCTGTCACCCAGTCATGCCACCTTTCATTTCTCCCATATTGGGTACTTTGCCCACCACGCCATCCCCCCCAACAATCCCTACCCCAAACCATCACTACTCCTCTGATTTCCTACTCTCTTGCCCCCATCCCAGGCTTATATCCATCCCTCTTGGATAAACCCACAGCTACACTCCTGATTGTCTCAGCATTCTCCGAAGGGCCCATTGAGGCAGCCGTCACTATCTCCTTAAGAGCAGCAACCCAAACTGCCACATCCATCTCTCTCGCTGACCTTCTCGCTCATTATGTCGGCTGAGGGCTAATTGTCCTTCTTGTCCTACTCACCCCATCTACCACTGCTCCCTTCACCACCTAGAAGAACAAACACAGTAGCTGCATGGAAACACCATCCCACATACTATCCCAACATGGACATATATCACTGTTCCTTCATTGTCACTGGGCCAATATCCTGGAACTCCCTACCTAACACCACTGTGGGAGTACGTTTACCACATGGACTGCAGTGGTTTAAGAAGGTGGCTCACCACCACCTTCTCAAGGGCAACTAGGAATGGGCAATAAATGCAGGCCTTGCTAGCAATGAATTTTTAAAAAATGATAATGGTTCACTGTTTCAGGTTTTAGAGATACTGCAATAAATGTTCTGGGCGTGCCTACTTAATTCATATTTTTTACAGTACATACTTTGAAGCAGAGCATACTTATGCATGAGCTTTTCCGAAGACAGCAATTAATATTGAAACTTTCAGGTCAATTAAACACAGAATACAAGATGAGCAATGACTGTTGCTTCAGCCAGTTGTCGCACATACTTATAAGAACATTTGAAAGGTGTATTGCAAAAATCACTGGAGAAGGCTGAATGTCGCCGATGTATTGATTTCTTTGTGGGTTCAATGACGAGACATTTATGAAAGAGAATGTCTTTTAATCTAAAGTATGTTCAACTCTTTCTAACAGCATTTACAGGAGACATCAGGCTAGTGATGCATCTAGAACGAAACTGAAACTAAACTCAACTGCCTTGCTTGTCTCGGTCACATGCCCTCTGCTGGTCAGGCACAAGCAATCAATCAAGCAACTATGCTGGTAAGACATGATAATCAAACAGGCAAATAACATCACTATTTGCTGATATCATTACATCTCCTTTTCTTAAAACAAAAGTATTTTACTTTTAACTAACAACATGTTTTCTTTGTATTAATCTGCATTTTAACTGTAACACTTAATGAACTTACATTATCATTATCATGATCAAGGTTTTTTAACCTTGCTTTGTGTGTTCACATGAAATATGTCAATACACTAGAACTTGAAGAAAGAATAAGATAACATTACTTCCTTGTATAACAATAGTCCTTAAATTTGCTCAATGAGTCTCTCAGGAGGCTTCACGTGTCTTGAGGATTTTCTGATTGATTGTCCTTGAATCTGAGTTGTTGCCTCAGATGATGGTTTCTCAGCTGTGTGATCAGGTTGTTCAACAGTATCAGTCTTCTGACATGCTGTGGCTGGTCCCATGAGAAGATCTCGACGATTTCTTCTCAGAACAGCACCCTCATCTGTCTGAATGGTGTATGATCTTGGTTGAACTTTACTCAGGACAGTTCCCTTCTGAGTCCATATGTTTGTTTTGTCTTTGAACCTTACTTGGTCACCAGTGTGGAGTTCAGGTAGGTTTTGTGTTCCTCTGTCATAGTAGTACTTTTGCTTTTCTTTCTGTTGTTCTTTGAACTTCCTCACTTTCTCCCCCTCTTTTGTTTTCAGGAGGTTCTCCGGGATGGGTAGGTTTGACCTTAGCCGACGTCCCATCAGGAGTTGGGCTGGTGACTTACCACACTCGAGCGGCGTTGTGCGGTATACAAGCATGCTTTGGTAGAAGTCAGTTCCACTGTCTTTTGCCTTGTACTTCAGTCTTTTCACTGTGTTTGCGGGCTCTCCTGGGTCAACAGCTCTGGACAACGTGTCTGCTGTATACATCAGCTTACCCGGTGTGTACGCAACATTCAGTTCATCATAGACTGTCTCTCCTTCGCTTTCCACAACGAGGACTCTCTTTACCAGGTTCAGTCTCTCACAGGCTTTTAAACCTAGTATGGCTTGCACATCCTTTGGCACCACGATTAATGCTAGCGTGTGCTCTCTGTCCTTGTGTGTTACTTTGACAATGCATCTTCCTTTCACTGGTATATCAGTACCTGAGTATCCTGTCACTTTCACTTTTATTCCATGTATCTTTGGTCTGGGTCTAATTTTCTTAAAATCAGTCTCTGATATCACATTAACTTGTGCTCCAGTATCCAATTTAAATGGAATGTGTATGTCATTCACTTTTAGTGTCAACATCCAGTCTCTTTCTTCTTTTTTGTTTTCAGACACAACATCTACATAGAACTCCTCTATCTCGCTTTCATCTACTGCATGGACCTTGCTTTGTTGCGCTTGGTTCTTACAGCAACGGGCATAATGGTTGATTTTGTTGCAACTATTGCATGTTTTACCATATGCTGGACACTTTTTTGGTGTATGCTGTGTACCGCATCGACTACATGACTTTCGATTGTCTCTTTCATTTTCGTTCGCTGGCCACGCCTCTTTTTTCACATTGGCGCTCTTTTTGTTAAACGGTTTGTGTCCGTTCTTACTCACTGCATCCACGTTGTAGCTACTGTCACTGAACAGCTCCTTTGCCTGCAACTTCACAGTCTCTGTAGCCCTACACAGTGCGATGGCTTTTCCCAGGTCTAGATCTTGCTCTCTTAGCAGTCTTTCCCTTAGACCATTATCTGGAATACCACACACCTGTCTGTCTTTTATCAGCGAGTCTGTCAGTCCCCAAAATTCACACGATTTGCTTCTGTTTCTCAGTTCAGTCACATACTGATCAATAGTCTCACCCGTTTTCTGTACACATGTGAAAAATCTGTGCCTCTCAAACGTCACGTTACATTTAGGTATGCAGTAGGCCTCAAACTGTTCCATTATTTTATCTAGTTTCATTTTGTCTCCATTAGCAGCGAATGTGAAATTATTATACACCTCCAGCGCTTCATCACTCACGACATGTAAGAACAGTGACGATTTCCTTTTATTACTTTTCTCGTCAGCTCCGATTGCCGCTAAATACAACTCTAAACGTTGTTTGAATCTCCTCCAATTTTCAGCCACATTACCTGTCAACTGAAGCGTCGCCGGTGGGTGTAAACCTTCCATTTTTTTACTTCGTTAGCTATTCTCCAATGGTAAGCAACGATGTTCTCTTTTGGCTTGCTAATTTGTGGAGAGCTGGTTTAACTTCAGATTTTTTCTCTTCATCTCTTTCAATCACTTCTGACACCATGTATTGATTTCTTTGTGGGTTCAATGATGAGACATTTATGAAAGAGAATGTCTTTTAATCTAAAGTATGTTCAACTCTTTCTAACAGCATTTACAGGAGACATCAGGCTAGTGATGCATCTAGAACAAAACTGAAACTAAACTCAACTGCCTTGCTTGTCTCGGTCACATGCCCTCTGCTGGTCAGGCACAAGCAATCAATCAGGCAACTATGCTGGTAAGACATGATAATCAAACAGGCAAATAACATCACTATTTGCTGATATCATTACAGCCGACAATAAAATTTAGGTTCAAGGTCCTTTTAGAACCTGCTGCTGCACTGAAATTTTCAATTTACAAATATCCAGAATATTTATGTTCAATGCAATCCTCGGTTTAGAATCTTGTTAAAATATCTGATTGTACTGGACAGCAATGTTTTTATAGACATGAGAAACAAGGACTCAGTCATTCATATCATTTGAAAAAAACAATTACTTGGGTCTACTGAGTAACAACTGTTTCATTCACCAGGAGTACGAGTTGTTGCACCATAACTTGTTACCTGCTCATTTAACATTTTTCCTACAAATAAAACTGATGATCTAAACATTTTGCAATGACAAAATCAAATGCTTCACAAACAAGTATGCTTGCAAGCAACTGAAACCATTGTAAAATCTTCACGCAGGTTTTCAATGTTGTAAAAATACAAGCATCTGACTTAAAAAAATCTTTAAAAAGCAGATAATTTGTACAACATGATTGCAGCATTTGCTCAGCCAATGTCTCGCCAAAGCTATTCTTAACAATTTTATGATAATTTTAAGCCTGGATCTAACATCTCTCTCCACAGATGCTGCCTGACCTGCTGAGTGTTTCCAGCATTTTCTGTTTTTATTTCAGATTTCCAGCATCCGCAGTATTTTGCTTTTGTTAGGAATTATATGGTGATGAGTGGGTAAACCTTTTTGCAAAAAAAGCATCCCTTTGGGGGTTTGAGAATGTTAAGTTATAGAATCATTGTTAATTAACTCAACATATATTGAAACAGAGTGATCAAGGAATATTCTATTATTTTGGAAGATAAGTAAAATAATTTCTACGAAATAATTCAGTGTATTCTCGCAAGCAATACTTGGCCTGGCATAAACTTCGATCTATTGCATCTGGCTACAGTTCATTTCTGGCAGATTATTGATAGTAAAATGTGACCAAACATGAAGACTATGCACAGCAATTCATTGACATTGCTTTAATTTACAAAGGATATAAAACACCCCACAAAATTAAACACACAAACTGAATCTATGAAAGATAAAATCTAACTTTGTTAATATTTCTCTTAAAATGTATATTTCAATAAGACTGTAGAATATTGATTGTAATATTAACAAGTGCTTTAGGTAACTATTTCCCCCCAGATGTAATTTATCGATCAGTTTGGACAAGCATAATGGTCATAACACAACCCAGGTGCCCATCTGGGATCAAGGTCTCCACCTGTGGCCCTTGGCAGACCTGCTACTCCATGAGACATGGGTCTTTATTCACGATACGCCCAGCTGTGTAATGTTGCCAGAGCTAGGAATCAACATTCCTCCCTGTTATCCTCTTGCTGTCCAGTAAGAGAAAGAAAGGCAATTGGGCTGTCCCAGCGACTACAATACAATGCAAAAGGACTCTATTAGAATCACTGGACCTATAGTTTTAATGGAATTATTGGTTCTGCTGTTTGTTATAAAGAGGTGGTACTTAAAATGTTGGCAGTGCTCAAAATAGAAAAGTCACCAGTCGGATGGGACGCATCCTAAGTTGCTGAGGGAGGGAAGGGTGGAATTTGCGGAGGCTCTGGCCACAATCTTCCAGTCCTCCTTAGATATGGGAGTGGTGCCAGAGGACTGGAGAATTGCAAATGCTACACCCCTGTTCAAAAAAGCAGAGGGGGATAAACCCTGCAATTATAGCCCAGTCAGTGGTGGGGAAACTTTTAGAGGCATTAATCCAGGACAAAATTAATTAGCACTTGGAAAAGTATGGGTTAATAAATGAAAGCCAGCACAGATTTGTTCTTTGATGAAATAATGGATAGGGTGGATGAGGGCAGTGCGGTTGATGTTGTGTATATGGGCTTTCAAAAGGTGTTTGATACAGTACCACACAATAGACTTGTTAGCAAAATTGAAGCCCATGAGATTAAAGGGGTACTGGCTGCATGGATATGAAATTGGTTAAGGGACAGAAAGCAGAGAGTAGTTGTATTTCAGATTGGAGGAAAGTGTGCAGTGGTGTCCCCCAGGGGTTAGTGTTGGGATTACTGTCCTTTTTGATATATATTAATGACTTGGACTTGGGTGTACAGGGCATAATTTCAAACTTTGCGGATGACACGAAACTTAGAAATGTAGTCAACAGTGAGGAGGATAGTAACAGACTTCAGGAGAACATAGACAAACTGGTGAAATGGGCAGACACATGGCAGATGAAATTTAACGTGGAGAAGTGTGAAATGATTCATTTTGGTAGCAAGAATGAAGATAAGCAATATAAACTACATGGTGCAATTTTAAAGTGGGTGCAGGAACAGGGATTCCTGGGGGTGTACATCCACAAGTCTTTGAAGGTGGCAGAACAAGTTGAGAAGGCTGTTAAAAAGGCTTTATAAATCATAGAAACATAGAAGATAGGAGCAGGAGTAGGCCATTCGGCCCTTCGAGCCTGCTCCGCCATTCAACGAGATCATGGCTGATCATCCAAACCCTAGCACCCGATCCTCCCTACACCAACAGCCATCCTACCCAAACCCTATCCCCGCGTATTTAATCCCCCCCTAACACTAAGGGCCAATTTTTATCATGGCCAATCAACCTAACCCGCACATCTTTGGACTGTGGGAGGAAACCGGAGCACCCGGAGGAAACCCACGCAAACACGGGGAGAATGCGCAAACTCCACACAGACAGTCACCCGAGGCCGGATTTGAACCCGGGTCCCTGGCGCTGTGAGGCAACAGTGCTAACCACTATGCCACCGAGGCTAGAGTACAAAATTAAGGATGTTGAGGGCACCACACTTTAGGAAGAATTGCAAGGCCTTAGAGAGGGTGCAGAAGCGATTTACTAGAAAGGTACCAGGGATGAAAGACTGCAGTTACGCAGAGAGACTAGAGAAACTGGGATTGTTTTCCTTAGAGCTGAGAAGGTTAAGGGGAGATTTGAGTGATGTTCAAAATTGATTTGATAGAGTAAATAAGGAGAAACTGTTTCCAGTGGTACAAGGGTCAGTAATCAGCGGACACAGATTTAAGATTAGCAAAAGAGTTATTGCGTTCTGGAAGGCACTGCCTGAAGGGGTGGTGGAAGCAGATTCAATAGCAACTTTCAAAAGTGAATTGGAAAAATACTTGAAGGGAAAAACATTTACAGTGCTGTTGGGAAAGAGCAGGGGTGTGAGACTAATCGGATAGCTCTACCGAAGAGCCAGCGCAGGCATGATGCGCCGAATCACCTCTATCATTCTACGATTCATGGGGTGAAGTACTTGCACTGGACTCCACTCAGCCACTTGCTCAGGATAGCATATCTGAAGTTAGAATCATAGAATGGTTACAGCACAGAAGGAGGGCATTCAGCCCATTGAGCACGTGCCGACTCTCTGTAAGAGCACTTCAACTAGTCCCACTCCCCCGCCCTTTCCCCGTAGTCCTGCAAAGTTTCTTCCTTCAGGTACTTATCCAACTCCCTTTTGAAAGCCACGATTGAATCTGCCTCCACCACCCTTTCAGGCAGTGCATTCCAGGTCATAACCACTCGCTACGTAGATAAGTTTTTCCTCATGTCGCCTTTGGTTCTTCTGCCAATCACCTTAAATCTGTATCCTCTGGTTCGCGACCCTTCCGCCAATGGGAACAGTTTCTCTCTATCTACCAAGTCTAGACCCCTCATGATTTTGAACACCTCTATCAAATCTCCTCTCAACCTTCTGTGCTCTAAGGAGAACAACCCCAGCTTCTCCAGTCTATCCACATAAGAAGTCCCTCATCCTTGGAACCATTCTTGTAAATCTTTTCTGCACCCTAAGGCCTTCACATCCTTCCTAAAGTGCGGTGCCCAGAATTGGACACAATACTCCAATTGAGGCCAAACCAATGTTTTATAAAGGTTCATCATAACGTCCTTGCTTTAGTACTCTATGCCTCTATTTATAAAGCCCAGGATCCTGTATGTTTTTTTAACCACTTTCTCAACCTGCCCTGCCACCTTCAACGATTTGTGCAAATATACCCCCAGGTCTCTCTGTTCCAGCACCCCCTTTAGAATTGTACCCTTTAGTTTACATTGCCTCTCCTTGTTCTTCCTACCAAAATGTATCACTTCGCACTTTTCTGCGTTAAATTTCATCTGCCACGTGTCTGCCCATTCCACCAGCCTGTCTATGTCTTGAAGTCTATCACTATCCTCTTCACTGTTCACTATACTTCCAAGTTTTGTGCCATCTGCAAATTTTGGAATTAGTTAATTAATAACCTTGTAGTAAAGGTGCCTTTAGGGAAGAGTGACCATAATATGATAGAATTTTATATTGAGTTTGAAAGTGATCTAGTTATATCGAAACTAGGGTCTTAAATCTAAACAAAGTAAACTACATAAGTAGGAGGGGCGAGTTGGCTAAGGTAGATTGGGAAACTACATTAAATGGTATGACGGTAGACAAGCAATGGCTAGCATTTAAAGAATTAATACATAATTTACAACAAATATACATTCCTTTAAGACACAAAAACCCCACAGGAAAAGTGGTCCAACCATGGCTAACAAGAGAAGTTAAAGATAGTATTAGATCAAAGGAAGAGGCTTATAATGTTGCCAAAAAGAGTAGTAAGCCTGAGGATTGGGAGGATTTTAGAATTCAGCAAAGGAGGACAAAGAAATTGATAAAGAAAGGGAAAATAGAATGAGAGTAAATTAGCGAGAGACATAAAAACAGACTGTAAAAGCTTCTATATGTATGTAAAAAGGAAAGGATTAGCGAAAGTAAATGTGGGTCCCTTACAGGCTGAGACAGGAGAAATGATAATGGAGAATAAGGAAATGGCAGAGAAATTAAACAAACAGTTTGTGTCTGTCTTCACGGAAGAAGACACAAAAAACTTCCCTTAATTGTGGAGAACCAAGGCTCCAGCGAGAATGATGAACTGAAAGAAATTAGTATTAGTAAAAAAATACTGGAGAAATTAATGGGACTGAAAGCCGATAAATCCCTTGGATCTGATGGCCTACATCCTAGGGTTTTGAAAGAGGTGGCTACAGAGATAGTGGATGCATTGGTAGTCATTTTCCAAAATTTCATAGATTCTATAATGGTTCCTGCGGATTGGAAGATAGCGTAGTGTATGTACCTTTAAGAGCCCCTGTGTACTGTAATACCGGTAGTGACCACTCGGGTATATAAGCCTGTATAGCGTCTTGTATCTTTTAGTTCACCTACAGACTTTGTTCAGTAAACAACTGTTAAACCAACTCCTGCATTCCGTGTCTCCATTAACACACGGATACAACAGTGGCGACAAATTGGAAACGGACTTACCTGCAATTCGGCAGCACCTCAAGGAGATCGATTCCTCAGACGAAGGTCGAAGAAAAAAAAAAACTGTGGTTTCACCAGCTAGCCGGGCTGGTGGCAGGTACTGCACTAATCCTTCCTGGGCGGCGGGCTGGGGCTCGATCGGGTGGCTCTGCAGCGGGGCCGAGCAGCGAGTTGGAAGGCGGAGGCAAACAGAAACGGAGGGTGGAGCACTCGAGAGACGGCCGGCGCTGCAAAGCAGTTCGGCGTTCGGACCAAGCAGAGGGAGGGAAAAGTCCCAGAGAGTCCGGCGGGAACGAGTCTCCAACTATTAAAAATATCTGTGTAAATAAAAACCGCGGAGAACAGCGTTGTCAGCAGCGGCAGGAAAGCGCGACAGGCGCCATTTTTTTCTCGGCAGGGAAGAAAGGAAAGCGCGGGAGGCGCCATTTTTGATTTTCAGGATGCCTAAGACTGGCAATATTACTGCTTTCGATAGTGATATAGAGGATTGGACCACATATGTGGAAAGAGTGGAGGTATATTGCACAGCAAATGAAGTAGAGGATGATAAAAAGACATTGGTACTTCTAAATCTGATGGGCGCAAGGACATGCGGGCTATTACGAAACTTAACCACTCCAGCCAAACCAATGGACAAGAATTTTAAGGAGATTGTTGATACCCTACAGGAGCACTTAAACCCAACACCACTGCTGATAGCGGAACGATTCAAATTCTTCAGGAGGAATCAGCACAAGAATGAAAGTAACGCTGATTACCTCACCGAATTAAGAAAGCTGTCAAAGCACTGCCAATTTGGGACAGGACTGGCAGATTCTCTACGAGACAAATTCGTCTGCGGTCTCCTAAGTGAAGGAACACAGAAAAGGCTACTTTCTGAGAGAGATTTGACACTGGACAAGGCTTTCAGTGTGGCTGTATCATATGAAGCAGCAGCAAGAGGAGCTGCAGAGATACAGCAAAAGCCACAGGACTTCGGCACCCATGAAATGACACGAGGTTTCGAGAGATGTTATCGCTGCGGCAGATCCACCCATGACCAGAGGGACTGCTGGTTCAAGGACAAAGCATGCAGGCAATGCGGAAAGATGGGACACATTGCACGTGTGTGCCGATCTGCAAACAAAAAATCCACTGACAGAAAAAAATCAATAAGGAAAAGTACAGAAAGGTACAAATGATGACGGACAATAGCTCCGAAGACCAGAAGAGCGATAGCGACTCCGGAAACAAGAGACTAAGCTGTCTCAAATTACATAATGTAATTGCCAAAGAACATTACCAGACCATTTGGGTTACCCTCACGATAGCGGGGTCCCCAGTTAAAATGGAGCTAGATACTGGATCAGCTCTGACCGTCATAAGTCGACGGGATTACGAGCGGCTATTTCCGCATATACCTCTGAAAGACACATCCATTATCTTGAAGACATATACGGGGCAGAAAGTATACCCCAGAGGGAAAATAAGGGTGCCTGTTGTATACAACGGCAAGGAAATACAGAAGTTGTATTTAAACGTTCTGCAAGATGGTGGTCCACCGTTGTTGGGACGTGAATGGATCAGGAAGATACGTTTAGACTGGCTCTCCATTCAGGCACTGATGGTGACCAGTAAGAAAAAAAATGATGATGACGTCATACCTGAACGATTAAAAGACATCTTGGCTAACGCCAAAGAAGTGTTTCAACAGGAACTAGGAACCTTGAAAGGCGTCACCGCCTCAATAAAAGTGGAAGATGCGGCAATTCCCAAGTTTTTTAAGGCAAGGCCGGTGCCATACGCAATTCGTCCAGCAGTCGAGGCAGAGCTGGAGAATTTGGAAAAAGCAGGCATGTTATCCAAGGTAGATTGGAGCGAGTGGGCAACAACCATCGTCCCGGTCATGAAGGAAACGTTGAATAATGATAAATCTGAAGAACAGAGAAAAATTCGCATCTGTGGGGACTTCAAGGTGACTGTAAACCCGGTCCTTCACACGATACAGTATCCTCTTCCAAGAATAGAAGATATTTTCGCCTCACTATCCGGAGGGAAACGTTTCACCAAAATTGACTTGGCACAGGCATATCTACAGGTGGAGGTTGAGGAGGCCTCTAAAAAGTATCTCACGATAAACACACACAAAGGCCTGTACCAGTACAATCGACTGGTTTTCGGAGTAGCATCAGCTCCAGCTCCAGCTATCTGGCAAAGAGCTATGGAGCAAGTCCTGCAAGGGATTCGGGGACTCAATGCTACCTAGACGACATCCTTGTAACAGGAGAAAACAACAACGAGCACCGTGCCAATTTGGAGCAAGTGCTCACTAGGCTGAGAGAACGGGGCCTATGAGCAAATCGCCCAAAGTGCAAATTTTTCCAGAAACAAATATCATATTGTGGCCATATAATTAATGAAGAAGGGTTGCATAAGTCACCTGAAAAAATTGAAGCGGTCATAAAAGCCCCAGCACCTGAAAATGTCTCACAATTAAGGTCGTTCCTGGGATTGATAAATTACTATCATAAATTTTTACCGAACTTGTCAACTGTTCTACACCCTCTTAACGCACTGCTACAAACGGGAGTAATTTGGAAATGGAGCGAAGACTGTAAACGTGCCTTCCATAAATGCAAAGCTTGATCACGTCCAAGGAAGTGTTGGCTCATTACAACCCATCACTGCCAGTCAGACTGGCGTGCGATGCATCCCCTTATGGCATAGGAGCGGTATTGTCCCATAGATTCCCTGATGGCTCAGAACGGCCGATAGCTTTTGCGTCACGCTCATTGAACTCAGCTGAGCGTAACTATGCCCAGATAGACAGGGAAGCACTCAGCCTGGTATGGGGAGTGAAGAAATTCAACCATTACCTACACGGACAAAAATTTACCTTGCTGACTGACCATCAACCCCTCATCTCCATATTCAACCCTAAAAAAGGTGTCCCCATTATGATGGCACAAAGACTACAGAGGTGGTCCCTTTTTCTAGGGGCACACCAATACAACATTGAATACAAAGGGTCAAAACAGCATGGGAATGCTGACGGTTTATCACGCCTACCGTTGCCAACGATAGAAGAGGCACCTACAGTAGACCCAGTAGAGATATTCCACTCTACCATAGTGGAATGTCTACCGGTGACAAATTCTGCCATTGAAAGGGAGACAAGAAATGACCCTACTCTCTCACGGGTCTACGATTTAACAGTGAAGGGATGGCCAGCACATGGCGAACCACTGTTGCCAGCATTCTCGCAAAGAAGAGAACAGCTGTCAGTGTGCCGAGGAACCTTGATGTGTGGATCCAGAGTGGTGATTCCACCCAAACTCCAGGATAAAGTGCTAAAGGAGCTTCACGAGGGGCATCTGGGTGGAGTGAAAATGAAGAACCTAGCTAGGGCGTTTGTATGGTGGCCAGGTATCGATGGAGACATCGAAGACATGACCAAGAGCTGCCTAGGATGCCAGAAGGTCCAAAATGCTCCGCCACAGGCCCCTCTACATCCATGGGAGTGGCCCTCATCTCCCTGGCAAAGGGTGCACATCGACTTTGCTGGTCCATTTTTGGACACAATGTTCTTAATCGCAGTTGATGCACGCTCCAAGTGGCCGGAGGTAATAAAGATGTCCTCCACCACCACGGAAAAAACCATCACAGTATTAAGGACCATATTTGCCAGGAATGGGCTGCCGGAGCAGATATGTTCTGATAATGGACCGCAATTTGTGTCCGAAGAATTCAGAAAGTTCTTAAAGAACAATGGGGTAAAGCACTACACGTCCGCCCCATACCATCCCGCCACCAATGGATTGGCTGAAAGGTTTGTCCAGACCTTCAAGAAGGCCATCAAGGCCATGGGTAATGAAGACATAAAACTTCAGCACAAGGTGGATAACTTCTTATTTGCATATAGGAATGCAACGCATATGGTTACTAACCAAACTCCCGCCATGATGTTCTACAATAGAAACCTAAGATGCCGGCTGGATTTGGTCAAGCCCAACATCCGAAGGGACGTGGAGAACCGGCAGTTTCAGGGCATGAATGAAAGGCCAACTAGGGCCTTCCAGATAGGCCAACCGGTTTTGGCCCGGGACTACCGTACCGAGAAATGGCAGCCTGGAACTATCTGCACACGATTAGGACCACTGATGTATACCGTGGACATCGGAGACAGCATAATAAGGCGCCATGCTGACCAAATCATCAAGTCATCCGAAAAGGGACAACCTACACCACCACTCTATACATCTAACGATGAAGTAGAGATACCCATATCTACCTCCGATCCGGTGATACTGGAGCCCGATACTGGCCTTCAAGCCGAATCAGCCTTGCCAGAAGAACCTACTACACCACCAGAAACTACTACACCCCAAGGCGTTATCCGGACCGAGTCAGGAAGCCTCCAGAGAGACTGACTTATAATTGATTAACTGCAGCAAATGTGTAGATTATTGTTCTTGTAAACATGTTAATTAATGATTACTTAAAATGTTATGTACTAATTATCTAAAAGGGGAGGAATTGTAGTGTATGTACCTTTAAGAGCCCCTGTTAAGAGCCCCTGTGTACTGTAATACCGGTAGTGACCACTCGGGTATATAAGCCTGTATAGTGTCTTGTATCTTTTAGTTCACCTCCAGACTTTGTTCAGTAAACACCTGTTAAACCAACTCCTGCATTCCGTGTCTCCATTAACACACGGATACAACAGATAGCAAATGTAACCCCACTATTTAAGAAAGGAGGGAGAGAGAAAATGGGGAACTACAGACCAGCTAGCCTGACATCAGTAATAAGGAAAATGCTAGAATGTATTTTTAAGGGTGTGGTAACAGGGCACTTAGAAAATAATAATAGGATTGGGCAGAATCAACACAGATTTAAGAAAGGGAAATCGTGTTCGACGAATCTGTTAAGAGTTTTTTGAGGTTGTAACTAGCAGAATAGATAAGGGGGAACCAGTGGATGTGTTGTATTTGGATTTTCAGAAGGCATTCGATAAGGTGCTGCACAAGAGGTTAGTAAACAAAATTAGGGCTCATGGGATTGGGGGCAATATACTAGCATGGATTGAGGATTAGTTAACGTTCAAAAAACAGAGAGTAGGAATAAACGGGTCATTTTCGGGTTGGCAGGCTGTAACTAGTAGGGTACCATAAAGATCAGTGCTGGGGCCTCAGCTATTCACAATCTATATCAATGATTTGGATGGGGGGACCAAATGTAATATACCCAAGTTTGCTGATGATACAAAGCTGGGTGGGAATGTAAGTTGTGAGGAGGATGCAAGGAGGCTTCAAGGGGATATAGACATGCTAAGTGAGTGGGCAAAAACATGGCAAATGGAATATAATGTGGAGAAATGCGAAGTTATCCACTTTGGTAGGAAAAATAGAAAAGCAGAGTATTTTTTAAATGGAGAGAGTTTAGGAAATGTTGGTGTTCAGAGGGACCTGGGTGTCCTTGTACACGAATCACTGAAAGTTAACATGCAGGTACAGCAAGCAATTAGGAAAGCAAATGGTTGGTCTTTATTACAAGAGGATTTGAGTACAAGAGTAAAGACATCGTACTGTAATTATATAGGGCCCTGGTGAGACCACACCTGGAGTATTGTGTACAGTTTTGGTCTCCTTACCTAAGGAAGGATATACTTGCCATAGAGGGAGTGCAACCAAGGTTCACCAGACTGGTTCCTGGGATGGGAGGGGGGTTGTCCCATGAGGAGAGATTGAGGAGACTAGGCCTATATTCTCTAGAGTTCAGAAGAATGAGAGGTGATCTCATTGAAACATACAAAATTATTACAGGGCTTGACAGGGTAGATGCAGGGAGGACGTTTTCCCTGGCTGGGAAGTCTAGAACCAGGGCGTCACAGTCTCAGAATAAGGGGTTGCCTATTTAGGACTGAGATGAGGAGAAATTTCTTCACTCAGAGGGTGGTGAATCTTTGGAATTCTATACCCCAGAGGGCTGTGGAGGCTCAGTCATTGAGTATATTCAAGACAGAGATCAATAGATTTTTGAATATTAAGGGAATCAAGGGATATGGGGATAGTGCAGGAAAGTGGAGATGAGGTAGAAGATCAGCCATGATCTTATTGAATGGCGGAGCAGGCTCGAAGGGCCAAATGGCCTACTCCTGTTTCTATTTCTTATGTTCTTATTATTGTGCCCGCTACACCCAAGTCCAAGTCATTAATATATATCAAGAAAAGCAGTGGTCCTAGTACCGACCCCTGGGGAACACCACTGTGTACCTTTCTCCAGTCCGAAAAACAACTGTTCGCTACTACTCTCTTTCTGTTTCCTGTCACTTAGCGAATTTCGTAGCCATGCTGCCACTGTCCCTTTTATTCCACAGGCTTCAACTTTGCTGCCAAACATATTATGTGGCCCTTTATCAAACGCCTTTTGGAAGTCCATGTACACCACATCAACTGCATTGCCCTCATCAACCCTCTCTGTTACGTCATCAAAAAACTCAAATCAAGTTAGTTAAACATGATTTGCCTTTAACAAATCTGTGCTGACTTTCCTTAATTAATTCACATTTGTCCAAGTGACTGTTAATTTTATCCCGGATTATGGTTTCGAAAAGCTTCCCCACCACCGAGGTTAAACTGACTGGCCTCTAGTTGTTGGGTTTATCCTTATGCCCTTTTTTGAACAAAGGTGTAACATTTGCAATTCTCCAATCCTCTGGCACCACCCCCCTGTATCCAAGGAGGATTGGAAGATTATCGCCAGTACCTCTGCAATTTCCACCTTTACATCCCTCAGCATCCTAGGATGCATTCCATCCAGTCCTGGTGACTTATCTACTTTAAGTACAGCCAGCCTTTCTAGTACCTCTTTATCAATTTTTATCTCATCCAGTATCTCAACTACCTCCTCTTTCACTATGACTTTTGCAGCTTCATCTTCCTTGGTGAAGACAGATGCAAAGTACTCAATTAGTACCTCAGCCATGCCCTCTGCTTCCATGCGTAGGTCTGCTTTTTGGTCCCTAATCGACACCACCCCATCTCTTACTATTTATATGCCTATAGAAGACTTTTGGATTCCCTTTAATGTTAAGTGCTCACCATATAGGGAATTGTAGGATCAGACCCAAATCCCACAATGCTCTGGTGCAGGACATTGTGGCATCTGAGAGTGGTCCTGGAACAAGACATTGTTAAGCATTGTAGGTCTCCACTAAAAGTTAGCAGAAAAATAGTATAGCCGAGCAGCATCTATCAATCAAAGATTAATGACAGCTGGTGTGCAGTAGTTAGGTTATGTTATTTGACTTTATGTTATTCCAATGCACTTCTGATCAGACTCTCATCTTCCACACTCCATATACTTAATCTCATCCAAAACTCTGCTGCCTGTATCCTAACTCATACCAAGCCCTGATCACCCATCACCCCTGTGCTCGCTGACCTACATTGGCTTCAGGTTGAGCAACGTCTCGATTTTAAAATTCCCATCCTTGTTTTCAAATCCCTCCACAGCCTCGCCCCTTCCCATCTCTGTAACCTCCTCCAGCTCTACAACCCTCTGAGATATCTGCGTTCCTCCAATTCTGGCCTCTTATGCATCCCCGATTTGAATCGCTCCACCATTGGCGGCCATGCCTTCAGCTGCCGAGGACCTAAGCTCTGGAATTCCCTCCCTAAACCTCTCCATCTCTCTTTCCTACTTTAAGACGCTCCTTAAAGCTTAACTCTTTCTGCGCTAACATCTCCTTATGTGGCTCGATGTCAAATTTTGTTTGATAACGCTCCTGTGAAGCATCTTGGGCGTTTCACTACGCTAAAGGTGCTAAATAAATGCAACTTCTTGTTGTTGAAGAAATTGATTTACACCCCTCACTGCCTCAGTTTTTACAGTTTAGGGGCATCAATCTTTTATGAGCAGCAGCAAATTTGCAGGCAACATAAATTTTTCATTAGATTTGTGATGAACTGAGCTTTGTGCTTCTTTTTCCGACCTAGGAATCAGTATACTATGCGTGGTTATAAGTATTGGACCACCTACTCTAACAGTAACAAGCATATTTAACAAGATTTTGGAAAAAGATGCTGTAAGTGGTGCCAATCAAGATGAGAGTATGTTTGTATTAACAAGATCAGTCTTAACATTTTTCAGCACATCTCTTTCATGCAAGAAACTAAACAGGTTTCTTATGCCAAAATACGTATTAATCCACTGAAGTCCTTTTTTGTTTTAAACTTTTCTCAGTCATTTAAATCCTGACATGAATCAGTCATTCATGAAAGAAAGACTTATGAAATAATACTGAGCGGCCTGCGGGTGGCGCTGTCCAGGGAAGAGTATAAATACTCGGGCACGGGCCCAGCTTGCGCAGGACATTCTTAACAGGAACTACTGAAGGACACAACTAGACCTCCATGTTGTGAGATAGTTGATCAAAGCTTTGTTTAACGCTTTGACCAAGTGCCTAGTAGTTTTCTTACGTCAAATCCCATGCTTCAAACACGGCTTCCTGTTACAGCACCATCTGAGGATTTGACATTTGAACCCGGGGATTTAGTTCATTGAGAAAATGCACAATATTTAAATGATTTTCTCCTCCCACTTGCTCCACATCTCCAATTCTCCCCCTACCTATGCTTTTGCCTCTGATCCCTCCATCCTTCTAACATGCATTATATTCCCCTTCTGCTCATCTGACTGGTTCTGGTAAAAGTGAATTTATTCTTTGTTCTCTTGTTCTGGCAGTAAAAAAGATCTCAGAAGAGCAAGGAAGGCAAGGCAGTTCACAGCAAATGCCACCTGGACGTCTAGAACATGCAGACACCCACTCATGTGACGTCTCAGCTTATAAGTATTGTTCTTACAATAAAAAATAGTTGCAATTTGGTCCTGTTTTACCAAACCAGCAGGAATCTTACCCTTGAGACAAAGGAGAGATATAGTACATCTACTACTAAAATCAGAAAAATAAGCAAACCAAGTGCTCACTCACCCATCAGGGAAGCCAATCACCATTTTAAAAAAGTGGTGTATAATGTATAATATTAAACACCTTACAAACAATTATTTGGGATTATTATGGCAGTTCAGATACTTACTGTGAAAAAAAAATGTAACTAACAGTATATCAAAAACTAGATTTTTTTCTGGCTTTTCCAGAACTAAGTTTTACATAGTTGAATTGGTTTGCTTTTTCAAAAAAAACAACCCTTAAATTATTTTATTTTCTCAATTATTTTCAATTTTCTACCCTTCATATTGATAAGCTTTGTTCTCTCTTGTCAAAGTGTGTGTTCGCACCTCCAATTGTTTTGATTTAATTTAATTAACTCATTCCTTGGTTGGATGATATCTGATATAGTTTTTACTTTAGTGTCTGACAATTTCTTGAAGTTGTATCTGAACACATGCATGTGCGAGACATAGAAGGCAACAGCGCTAGGTAACATATCACTGTGTACCTGTTGACTGAATTGAATTTCTTGTTTATAATGAGACCCAGTTTCATAATCCACCTTCAGCACCCTGTTCATAATGCTATGTTGAATAGCTTCTGAATGCCCCTCTAAGCATTTGTAATTCTTCAAGTATAAAAGCACATTTTTCGCCTTGCGTGTTTTAACAAGGTGGATGTGCAGTTTTTGTTATCTCTGTAATTATCACTATGAGAAAGAAAGACTTGCATTTATATAGCGCCTTTCACGAACAGCGGATGTCCCAAAAGGCTTTACAGCCAATGAAGTAAGAAACGCGGCAGCCAATCTGCGCATCGCAAGCTCCCACAAACAGCAATGTGATAAACTGTTTTTTGATGATGTTAATTGAGAGATAAATATTAGCTCGGACACCGGGGATATGAGAACAAAATTCCATGTACAAACCACTGCCAGTACATAATAGCACGCGTCGACATGACTGTGAATTTTGCTTCAACGTCAGTTCATAAACAGGAGCTAATATCAGCTCTTAAGAATACTGAAGTTAAATAACTGAACAATCTGAGCTCTATTTCCAGTGGTCATAAGTGTAATGTCTGAGTATAAATAATACTCAGACTGCAGGAGAACAATAAAACAGGTATTTACTGAACAGAGAGTAATTCAAGACTGAAATACAGAAGCCTGCTATGGCTTTATATACAGGGGTGGTCACTGCCGGTACTGCAGCATAGAATCAGTTCTTCTCTTAAAGGCACATACACAACAATAAGTTCACATCACAAAAGTGATATTTAGCCAGTTGAAGACTCTGGAATGTTACATTGGTGCATGTTTTTTTTTAATTTTTATAGGAGGTTTGTGATATATGTACATACTCAAGGTAAGGTAGTGAAGTTTTGCATTGCACGTGGTCTTATCCAGTTTACAGCAGTAAATTCTTAATTTTACATCAGGGGACTTGATCAACAGAACTGAATTACAGATGTTCTCGGGCCTCTGTTTTGATCTGCATCTCGCCTGCTTTGAATCTAATGCCCCATAGGTAAAACAGCAACCACTAAAACTGAACATTGCAACAAATTAATTTTCAATTGTTCAAAAGCATTCTTCAGTTTCTGTAAAAGCTAATGCACAAAACTGGAAGAGCAGAGACTTGTCCAAGCTAACACAGCTCCATTATCTTGGTAATTTGCTATATGAGGGAAGCGCTTTGATCCGAATTGGTTTTGAAGCTATTACTTATTTTATTAAGTGTACCCAGAGGTCATGAGTTCAAATATCACCATGGCAACTTGTAAAACTGAATTCAATAAATCTGGTAAATTGTGAGCTAGCATCAGAAAATGATCCTAAAAGCTGCCTGATAGATGTAAAAATCCAACTGGTTCACTTGTCTTTCTCTGCTACCCCTACCTACTGTAGCCTACACACGACTCAAGTCCACACTAGGTGGTTGACTTAACGCACGTTGAAGTACCCTAGCAAGCCACTCCAGTTATACAGGAATGGGCAATAAAGACATTGCTCACATCCTGGAAACTTCAGAGCGGCACGAGCGGCGGCGGGAATCTCGGAGCGGTGGAGTGAGTATAAAAGAGGCTCCGAGAGACCAGGTAGGCCTCAGAGCGGCGCGAGCGGCGGCGGGAATCTCGGAGCGGCAGAGTGAGTATAAAAGAGGCTCTAAGAGACCAGGTAGGCTTACCAATCTCCAATCTCCGAACTCAAGAGGGAAGGAGAGAAGTAAAAAGTAATCGAAGTGTGATGTCACCAGAAAGCAGGTAAGTGATTGGTTGGTGAGTATTTCCCTCTTTTTTAAACTTTAACTCTGTGGTTTATAGTTTCTAAAGTCTCTGTGGTGCAACAGGGACTGTTTGTAAACCAGGGCCCTTAAATATACCATTTAACTGTAGTGTAATTGGTAGGATTGATTTGATTTAGTTTAATTGCAATTAATTAAAGGGTAAGTCATGGCAGGACAGCCCGGTGCCGTGGTATGCTCCTCCTGCGCTATGTGGGAACTCAGACACACTTCCTGTGTCCCTGACAACTACGTGTGCAGGAAGTGTGTCCAGCTGCAGCTACTGGCAGACCGCATTGCGGTGCTGGAACTGCGATTGGATATATACTGGACCATTCGCGAGGCTGAGGACGTCGTGGATATCACGTTTGATCAGTTGGTCACACCGCAAGCAAAGGTTGGACAGGCAGAAAGGGAAAGGGTGACCAACAGACAGAGTACTAGGCACAGGCAGGTAGTGCAGGGGTCCCCTGTGGACATTCCCCTCTCAAACAGATACACCACTTTGAGTACTGTTGGGGGGGATGGCTTATCAGAGGAAGGCAGCAGCAGCCGACTTCCTGGCACCAGGGGTGGCTCTGCTGCACTGGACGGGAGGAAAAAGAGGGGTAGAGCTATAGTAATAGGGGATTCAATTGTAATGGGAATAGATAGGCGTTTCTGCGGCCGCAAACAAGACTCCAGGATGGTGTGTTGCCTCCCTGGTGCAAGGGTCAAGGATGTCTCAGAGCGGCTGCAGAACATCTTGGAAGGGGAGGGTGAACAGCCAGTTGTCATGGTGGATATAGGTACCAACGAGATAGGTAAAAAATGGGATGAGGTCCTAAAAGCTGAATATAGGGAGTTAGGAGGTAAATTAAAAAGTAGGACCTCAAAGGTAGTAATCTCAGGATTGCTACCAGTGCCACGTGCTAGTCAGAGTAGAAATAGAAGGATATTTCAGATGAATACGTGGCTAGAGGAATGGTGCGAGGGGGAGGGATTCAAATTCCTGGGACATTGGAACTGGTTCTGGGGGAGGTGGGACCAGTTCAAACCGGACGGTTTGCACCTGGGTAGGGCCGGGACCGACGTCCTAGGAGTGTTTGCTAGTGCTCTGGGGGAGGGTTTAAACTAAAACGGCAGGGGATTGGGAACCTGAGCAAGGGGACAGAGGAAAGGGAAACAAGGATAAAAGCAAAAGATAGGAAGGAGAAAAACAAAAGTGGCAGTCAGAGAAATCAACGGTTTAAATCAAACATGGCCACAGTAAATAATAATTCTAATAGGTCTAAGAGCATTAAAAAAACAAGCCTGCAGGCTTTGTGTCTTAATGCGAGGAGCATTCGTAATAAGGTGGATGAATTAGCTGCGCAAATAGAGGTAAACGAATATGATTTGATTGGGATTACGGAAACATGGCTCCAGGGTGGCCAAGGCTGGGAACTCAACATCCAGGGGTAGTCAATATTCAGGAAAGATAGGCAAAAAGGAAAGGGAGGTGGGGTAGCATTGCTGGTTAAAGAAGGGATTAACAAGGTTAAGGAAGGATATTAGCTCTGATGATGTGGAATCTGTATGGGTAGAACTGAGAAATACCAAGGGGCAGAAAACGTTAGTGGGAGTGGTATATAGACCTCCAAACAGTAATGCGGAGGTTGGGGATGGCATTAAAAGGGAAATTAGAGAAGCGTGCAATAAGGGCACAGCAGTCATCATGGGTGACTTTAATCTATATATAGATTGGGCTAACCAAATTGGTAACAATACTGTGGAGGAGGAACTCCTGGAGTGTTTACGGGATGGTTTCCTGGACTAATATGTCGAGGAACCAACCAGAGATCAGGCCATCTTAGACTGGGTATTATGTAACGAGAAAGGATTAATTAGCAATCTTGTTGTACGAGGCCCCTTGGGTCGGAGCGATCATAATATGATTGAATTCTTCATTAAGATGGAGAGTGAAATAGTTGACTCAGAGACTAGGGTCCTGAACTTAAATAAAGGAAACTACGATGGTCTGAGGCGCGAGTTGGGTAGGATTGATTGGGGAATGTCACTCAAAGGGTTAATGGTGCATAGGCAATGGCAAACATTCAAAGACTGCATGGATGAACTGCAGAATTTGTTCATCCCAGTTTGGCATAAAAAAAAAACAAAAAAGGTGACTCAACTGTGGCTAACGAGGGAAATTAGGGATAGCTTAAGATCTAAGGAGAGGACATATAAATTGGCCAGAAAAAGCAGTAATCCAGAGGATTGGGAGCAGTTTAGGATTCAACAAAGGAGGACAAAGGGATTAATTAAGAAAGGGAAAATAGAATATGAGAGTAAGCTTGCAGGGAACATAAAAACTGACTGTAAAAGCTTTTATAGATATGTGAAGAGAAAAAGATTAGTGAAGTCAAGTGTAGGTCCCTTGCAGTCAGAATCAGGGGAATTTATAATGGGGAACAAAGAAATGGCAGACCAATTAAATACATATTTTGGTTCTGTCTTCACAAAAGAGGACACAAATAACCTCCCAGAGATGTCAGGGATGAAAGGGAGGAACTGAAATAAATCAGTATTTGTAGGGAAATGGTGTTAGGGAAATTGATGGGATTGAAGGCCGATAAATCCCCAGGGCCTGATAATCTACATCCTAGGCTACTTAAGGAAGTGGCCCTAGAAATAGTAGATGCATTGCTGATCATCTTCCAACATTCGATGGAATCTGGAACAGTACCCATGGATTGGAGGGTAGCTAATGTTACCCCACTATTCAAAAAAGGTGGTAGAGAGAAAACGGGGAATTACAGACCGGTAAGCCTGACATCGGTAGTGGGGAAAATGCTAGAGTCCATTATAAAAGATGTAATAGCAGAGCACTTGGAAAACAGTGACAGAATCGGACAAAGTCAACATGGATTTACAAAAGGTAAATCGTGCTTGATTAAACCACTGGAATTTTTTGAGGATGTAACGAGTAAAATAGATAAGGGAGAACCAGTGGATGTGGTGTATTTGGACTTTCAGAAGGCTTTCAATAAGGTCCCACATAAGAGATTAGCGTGTAAAGTTAAGGCCCATGGGATTGGGGGCAAGGTATCGACTTGGATAGAGAACTGGTTGGCAGATAGAAAGCAAAGAGTTGGAATAAACGGGTCTTTTTCCGACTGGCAAGCAGTGACTAGTGGGGTACCGCAGGGATCGGTCCTTGGACCCCAGCTATTCACAATATATATTAATGATCTAGACAAGGGAACTAGATGTAATATCTCCAAATTTGCAGACGACACAAAGCTGGGTGGGCGTGTGTGCTGTCAGGAGGATGCCAAGAAACTACAGGATGATTTGGACAGGTTGGGTGATTGGGCAGAAGCACGGCAGATGCAATACAAAGTGGATAAATGTGAGGTTATCCACTTTGGTGGCAAAAACAAGAAGGCAGATTATTATCTGAATGGCAATAGATTGGGAGAAGGGGAAGTGCAACGAGACCTGGCTGTCCTTGTGCACCAGTCGCTGAAGGTAAGCATGCAGGTGCAGCAGGCGGTTAAGAAGGCAAATGGTATGTTGGCCTTCGTAGCGAGAGGGTTTGAGTACAGGAACAAGGATGTCTTGCTGCAGTTGTACAGGGCCTTGGTGAGACCACATCTGGAGTATTGTGTGCAGTTTTGGTCGCCTTATCTGAGGAAGGATATTCTTGCCATGGAAGGAGTTCAGCGAAGATTCACCAGGCTGATACCTGGGATGGCAGGAATGACGTATGAGGAGAGATTGGGACGATTGGGCTTGTACTCGCTGGAGTTTAGAAGAATGAGAGGGGATCTCATTGAAACTTATAAAATTCTGGCAGGACTGGACAGACTAGATGCAGGAAGGATGTTCCCGATGGTCGGGGAGTCCAGAACCAGGGGTCACAGTCTAAGGATAAGGGGTAAGCCTTTTAGGACAGAAATGAGGAGGAATTTCTTCACCCAGAGAGTGGTGAACCTGTGGAATTCTCTACCACAGAAGGCAGTAGAGGCCAATACATTAAATAAATTCAAGAACGAGTTGGATATATTTCTTAAGGCTAAAGGGATCAAGCGGTATAGGGAGAAAGCAGGGACCGGGTATTGAACTTGGATGATCAGCCATGATCGCAGTGAATGGCGGAGCAGGCTCGAGGGGTCGAATGGCCTACTCCTGCTCCTATCGTCTATGTTTCTATAAGTTAAAATAATTAGGCCAACAGAAAAAATATTAATTTGAATGAGTTTGCTCCAAATTTTAAACACAAAAGTGTAGAAGATGCACAATAAATTAAGATTTGTGAAAGACAAATTGAATTAGAATAGGATCGGCAGGAATCGCGGGCTGAGCGGCTGTATAAAGGCTCCAGAGACCCAGGTAAGGCCTCAGTGCGAGAATCGGCGGGAATCGCGGGCTGAGCGGCTGTATAAAGGCTCCAGAGGCCCAGGTAAGGCATACCAATCTCCAGTCTCGGACCTCAGAGGGAAGGAGAGAGGTAAAAAGTAATCCAAGTGTGATGGCACCAGAAAGCGGGTAAGTGATTGGTTGGTGAGTATTTTTCCCTTTTTTAAGCTTAAACTCTGTGGTTTATAGTTTCTAAGGTGCGATATTCATCATCTAGAATCGGGGCAGAGGGTATTTAAGAATAATATTAATAAATTAAATTAATTACATAGAATGGGAGATCAGGTGATGTGTTGCTGCTGCAATATGTGGGAGCTGGTGGACACCATTGATGCTCACGGTGATCACATTTGCAGTAAGTGTTGGCTGCTCAAGGAATTCCGGCTCCGTGTTGAAGAGCTGGAGTCCGAGCTTCAAACACTGAGACACATCAGGGAGGGGGAGAGTTACCTGGACTCTGTGTATCAGGAGGTATTCACACCAATTAGATTAATTAATTCAGATGTAGTCCGTGGCCAGGGTCAGGATGGTGTGACTAGAAGTGAGGCAGATACGGGGATCCAGGAGGTAGTGTTGGAGGAGCCGCAGCCCTTGTCCAACAGGTTTGAGGCTCTTACTCCCTGTGAGGATGGGAACGGGGACTGCGGGGAGGATGAGCAACCCGGCCACAGCACCGTGGAACGGGGGGCCATTCAAGTGGGGGGAGATAAAAGAAATGTTGTCGTGGTAGGGGATAGTATCGTTAGGGGGATAGATAGAGTTCTTTGCAGCAGAGAGCAAGAGTCCCGAAGGCGGTGTTGCCGGCCCGGTGCCAGGGTTAAGGACATCTCCTCTGGGCTGGAGAGAAACTTGGAGTGGGAGGGGGAGGATCCAGTTGTCGTGGTCCATGTTGGTACCAACGACATAGATAGGACAAGGAAGGAGGTTCTGCTGAGGGAGTTTGAGCAGCTAGGGGCCAAATTAAAAAGCAGAACCACAAGGGTAATAATCTCTGGATTACTACCTGAGCCACGTGCAAATTTGGCCAGGGTAAATAAAATCAGAGAGTTAAATGCGTGGCTCAAAGACTGGTGTGGGAGAAATGGGTTTTGCTTCCTGGGACACTGGCATCAGTACTGGGACAGGAGAGAGCTGTTCCGTTGGGACGGACTTCACTTGGCCAGTGCTGGGACTTGAGTCCTGGCGAATCGAATAACTACGGCTGTAGAGAGGGCTTTAAACTAATTAGTGGGGGGAGGTTTTAAGAGAGCGAAAAATAAAAATGACAGCGGAGAAGGCAATAGAGCAAGGTAGCAGTGGGGGAATTAAAAACCAGAGCGTGTCAGGAAGGGACAGAATGTATAATGATAAAGGTAAAGTAGTAAAAGGGGTAAAAGCAGGAATAAATTGTCAGAAAACATATTTGAAAGTTCTTTATCTGAATGCACGCAGCATTCATAACAAAATTGACGAGTTGACGGTACAAATAACTACACACGAGTATGATCTGGTGGCCATTACGGAAACATGGCTGCAAGGTAATCATGACTGGGAACTAAACATACAAGGGTATTTGACAATTAGGAAGGACAGACAGGAAGGAAAGGGAGGTGGGGTTGCTATGTTAATCAAGGATGGAATCACTGCAATAGTCAGAAATGATATTGGGTCAAAGGATCAGGATAGTGAAATAGTTTGGGTGGAGATAAGGAATAATAAGGGAAAAAAGTCACTAGTGGGCGTAGTCTATAGGCCTCCTAACAGTTGCAACTCTGTTGGTCGGAGTATAAATCAGGAAATAGTTGGGGCTTGTAATAAGGGAACAGCTATAATCATGGGGGATTTTAACTTTCATATTGACTGGACTAATCAAATTGGGCATGGCAGCCTTGAGGAAGAGTTCATAGAGTGTATTAGGGACGGGTTTCTTGAGCAGTGTGTAACTGAACCAACCAGGGGGCAGGCAATCTTAGATCTGGTCCTGTGTAATGAGACAGGATTAATAAAAAATGTCCTAGTAAAGGATCCCCTTGGAATGAGTGACCATAATATGGCTGAATTCCAAATTCAGTTTGAGGATGAGAGAGTTGGATCTCAAACCAGCGTACTGAGCTTAAATAAAGGAGACTATGAAGGTATGAGAGTAGAATTGACTAAAGTGGACTGGGAAAACAGATTAAAGTGTAAGACGGTACAAGAGCAGTGGTCTACATTCAAGGAGATATTTCACATCTTTCAAGATAAATATATTCCACTGAGGAAAAAGGGGAATAAAAGAAAAGACAGCCATCCATGGCTTAGTAAAGTAATAAAGGATAGTATTCGACTGAAAACAAGAGCATATAAATTAGCCAAATCTAGTGGGAGGATAGAAGATTGGGAAGCATTTAAAAGCCAGCAAACAATAACTAAAAGATTAATTAAGAAAGGGAAGATAGATTATGAAAGTAAACTAGCAAAAAATATAAAAACAGATAGCAAGAGTTTCTACAGCTATATAAAAAGAAAAAGGGTGGCTAAAGTGAACGTTGGTCCCTAAGAGGATGGGACCGGGAAACTAGTGGTGGGGAACATGGAGATGGCAAAGACGCTGAACAAATATTTTGTATCAGTCTTTACAGTAGAGAACACTAAAAATATCCCAACACTGGACAAACAGGGGGCAATGGGGGGGGGGGGGGAGGAGCTAAACACGATTAAAATCACTGAGGAGATGGTACTCAGTAAAATAATGGGACTGAAGGCGGATAAATCACAGAAACCACACAGTGCAGATAGAGGCCATTTCGGCCCATCGAGCCTGCACCGACACATATCCCACCCGATCCCCGTAACCCCTACACCAACACATATCCCACCCTATCCCCGTAACCCCACGTATTTAATCCCCCTAACACTAAGGGTCAATTTATCATAGCCAATCAACCTAACCCGCACATCTTTGGACTGTGGGAGGAAACCGGAGCACCCGGAGTAAACCCACGCAAACACGGGGAGAATGTGCAAACTCCACACAGTCACCCGAGGCTGGATTCGAACCCGGGTCCCTGGCGCTGTGAGGCAACAGTGCTAACCACTATGCCACCGTGCTACCCCGGACATGATGGCCTACATCCTAGGGTCTTGAGGGAAGTGGCGGTAGGGATTGTGGATGCATTGGTGATTATTTTCCAGAACTCCCTGGACTCAGGAAAGGTCCCGGCAGATTGGAAAACTGCTAATGTAACACCCTTATTTAAGAAGGGAAGTAGACAAAAAGCTGGAAACTATAGACCAGTTAGCCTAACATCTGTGGTTGGCAAAATGTTGGAGTCCATTATTAAGGAAACAGTAACAGAGCATTTGGATCAACATAATTTAATAGGACAGAGTCAGCATGGTTTTATGAAGGGGAAGTCATGTTTGACAAATTTGCTCGAATTCTTTGAGGATGTAACATACAGGGTGGATAAAGGGGAACCAGTGGATGTAGTGTATTTGGACTTCCAAAAGGCATTTGACAAGGTTCCACACAAAAGATTACTGATCAAGATAAGAAATCACTGGATTGGGGGTAATATACTGGCATGGGTGGAAGATTGGCTATCTAACAGAAAACAAAGATTTGGGATAAATGGGCTGGCAATCAGTAACTAGTGGTGTTCCGCAGGGGTCAGTGCTGGGACCCCAACTCTTTACAATCTATATTAACGATTTGGAGGAAGGGACCGAGTGCAACATATCCAAGTTTGCCGACGATACAAAGATGGGAGGGAAAGCAGTGAGTGAGGAGGACATAAAAAACCTGCAAAAGGACATAGACAGTGTAAAGTCTGTGGGTTGTATAGCGAAGTAATACACAGACTACAAGAGTAACTTAAACAGGACTTTACTATTCGAAGGTCAGGGCGAATCTGCCCAATAAATTCTGCCACAGCACTTATATACCGGTGTGGTCACCGTCGGTATTACAGTATACAGCAGCCAGGATAAAGTAGTGCCACACCTAAAATAGTTCTCTTAAAGGTGGACGGTTACATACAATAGTTCTCTTAAAGGTAGAACAGTTACATACACTACAATCCTCCCTTTTTAGCTTACAACATACTTATTCCCCATTAACATAACATCATAACATATCCAACTTCATGTTACAACAGTTCACAGAGGTAGTCTCTGCGGAAACAGTTCACAGATTCAGTCTCTGCGGGAAACAGTTCACAGATTCAGTCTCTGATCTTCTTGACTCGGTCCGGACCACGCCTCCGTGGTGTAGTCGGGTCACCTTGCTAGAGGGACTCATCCCATAGTCCTTCCCTAGACTTAACAGCTTTACTTCCATCACTTCTGAACCAGCATTGCTGACTTTTTTAAAACAAACAAAAAACAGTTGGATTGCCTTGGGAAATTTTCCTACTTTCCAACTGATTTGGCTCCGTTCGGGGGACCACGTGTGTGATCGGGTAGAGGTAATAATGGTTCAGATGGTTATCATCTTCTGCTTCGTCTTCTCCTTTTTTTGCTTCTTGGAGACTCTCGGGGCTCCATTGTCAGCTGCAACGCCACCATCTCCCTATGTTCCTTAGACTTTAAGTGATTCATCCTGATTTCGGCACTTTGGGAGTTCTCGGCACAAGCTGGGCAGACCAGGTCCTCGTAATATTCAGTGTCACTCAACAGATCATGGTAATATTCGGTGGCGTCCTGAGCTAGGCCAGCGAGAGGGTCTTCTATTTCCTCCTTACCCAGCTGGACGTTAGCCGACTTTTGTTCCAAATCCCGACATCTGTCCTGAAGAGACTTCATCATGCGTTCAGATTCATCCCGCTTTTTATGGGCTTCCTGCAAGTCTTTTACTAATGACCTCATTTGTGATTTCAATACTTCAACTTCATTCGGAGATTGATTGATCGGACTATTCAATCCCTCTACCGAAGTAGCTGTTTCAGTATTCTGTTGTTCTACATTGCCGTGCGTCAGCGTACTTTTGGCATCCAAGGGCTGTTCTGCTGCAGACTTCTCAGTCTGGGTTGCCACCTCAGCTCTTCCAATGACTTTTGAGAGCTCCCTTCCCTTTGAAGATTGAGGCTCGTATTTAAGTTTTTCCCATTTTAGAGTTTTATCCCTCAGCATATGAATGAGTTGGCTGACTGTTAACTCTTCTGCCATCATCCCTTTTCCATTAACTACAGGGCTGTTTATAACCTTGCCCTGGAGGAGTTGGCTGACTGTTAACTCTTCTGTCCTCATCCCTTTTCCATTAGCTGCAGGGCTGTTTAGAACCTTGTCCTGGGGCTCCTTTGCTGCTTCTACTTCGCCATCATCCGCAGCCCCCATCATTCGAATTTCCACAAATGAATCGTCCGGTGATGCTGCACCCAACTTCAGTAGGAGCTCGGAAGTCATGTCGACCAACTCAGCTTTTTCTGCCTGCAACCTGCTAACCAGCGCCTTCAGTTGCGGCACATCTTGTTCCACCGGATTGGAGCACGCCCCTTCAGAAGCCGAATCAGCTTTGATTCGTTTGGCCTCCTCGTGCAGACGGTTTGTGTGCTCCTGCTCCCTTTTCTTCCCCAGCTGCTTCTGTTGTCTTTCCAGATTCTTCCATTCGGTATCATAGAACTTTTTCATTGCTTTCATCTCTTGCTCGAGACGGCAATTCAATTGTTCTAATTGCTGTCGTAATCTGAAATAAGTTTGCGTTCGAGCTCGATGTTCCTCAGTAATATATATGTCTGTAACTTGAACAGACTCAGAATTCTCTGTCAAGCTATGTTGTTGTTGTTCAGAGGAATTCTGTTCTGAAGCTTTGTTCTCCTCTGGAGCATAAGCCTTTATGCCCACATTCGTTCTACCAACCTTAGTCAGCAAGTTCATTTTAGACTTGTCTTTCATGCTTGGGCTGGTCTTATCGTCCTCCGTTTCAGAGTCTGAGCTGATTGTCTGCCCCGAGTCCTCACTCGTTATTGCTTTGAGGTAGTGCCATTCCATGTCTATTTTCTTGATCCACTCCCGTCCTAGAAGTGGTGGTCCTCCCTCAGGTAGTACGTATAAGTCCATTCCGGGGTGTTCTTTGCCCCTGTCTCTCACCTTGACTCTTATCTTTCCCATGGGGTATACTTTATGCCCAGTGTATGTCTGCAATACGAACTTGGTATCTCTCAAGGGTATATGTGAGAATAGCCGGTTGTAATCCCTTCGATTTATGACTGATAGGGCTGATCCAGTGTCCAATTCCATTCTCACTTGGACTCCGGCTATTTTTAGCATGACCCAGATAGTTTGTAGGTCAGCTTCCTTACTCACATTATGAATTCTCAGACTACCCAGTTCCTGGCCGCTTGGGTCTGAATCCGAATTCTGTTCATCTGAACTCTTCTCAACCACCTTGTGTACTTTGTTGTACTTTTCCTGTGATGGCTTTTTTTTTGGTTGTTGGTCTTCTTCCCTGACTGGCATACTTTGGCTATGTGACCCAGTTTGCCACATTTCCTACAGTCCTGGTTTTTAAACCAGCATTGGTTCTGGTCGTGTGTTGTCTTCCCACAACGATAACATTTCGTTGCACCCGAAGTAATTTGATCCACACTGAGGACCGCTGCCTTCAGCTGCATTTCCGCAGTTCCTTTCGCTGCGGCTTCGTGTGATGCTGCAATAAGGACAGCCCTATCCAGTGTAAGGTCGTTCTCTTCGAGCAGTCGCTTTTGCGTTCCTTCCTTCGACAACCCGCACACGAACTTGTCTCGCAATGCCTCTGTCAGATTTCCTCCAAACTGGCAGTATTTCGCTAGCCTACGCAGTTCGACCAAGTATTCCGCGTTGCTTTCCTCTTTCCGTTGTGTTCTCGCATAAAATTTGAATCGTTCCGCCAACATCAGCGGTGTGGGGTTCAAGTGATCCTTCAGAACAGCAACAATATTATCGAAGGTTTGATCCACCGGTTTAACTGGTGCTAGAAGATGCTTCAATAGCCCGTATGTCTTCGCCCCCATCGAGTTTAGCAAGGTGATAGCTTTATCATCCTCTATTTTATTGGCCTCACAATATATCTCAATGCGTTCTACATACGTGGCCCAATCTTCTACCTCGGAATCGAAATCGTTGATGTTACCACGCTTCGGCATCTTCACCTCCCTGATAAACAACAATGAAATATTTCTTTAACTCTTTTTAAAAAAAAATTTTCCCCCAAGATGGCGGTTTCCCCACGCTTATCTTCTTTCCCCGCCCCTTTCAAAATGGCGGTTCCCGCTTCTGTCTTTTTCTCTGCCTACTGGCGGCTTCCCGCGGTTTCCCGCGCTTATCTTCTTTCCCCGCCCACTTTCAAGATGGCGGTTCCCGCTTTTCTTCCCCTGGCGGGAGGGGTAAGCTTTTCCCTCGGGCGACGGCCGCTGGCTTTCGGGGTTCGCAGCCTGCTCTTCGGCTTCAGCGCGTTTCCTTCTCTCGGCCGGGCAACCGGCTCTGGTACAACCCGTTGACGGCGAACGGTCTCAGCCGCTGGCTGGATCTCGCTCAGTCTCCCTCGCTCGGGCTCTGTCTCTCCGGTGCTGGGTACAACCCGTTGACGGCGAACAGTTTCAGCCGCTGGGCTGGATCTCACTCAGTCTTCCTCGGGCTCTGTCTCTCCCGCTCGGGCTCTGTCTCGCTCGCTCTCTCTTGGGCTCTGTCTCTCCCGTTCGCGCGGTTCTCGCTCGGGCTCTGTCTCTCCCGCTCGCGCGGCTCTCAATCGCGCCTCCCAGCCCTCTCGCAGTCCGGTGCTTCCCTCCCCGGCTGCGGCTGAGTTCTCCGCGATTTATTTATTTTATCTCTTCCCGCGCCTTACGATCCCGGTCGCAGCGCTTCGTGGCCTCGGTCACTGTCCGACCTTTTTCACCCAATCGCTCCTCCCAGCCTCTCGCAGTCCGGTGCTTCCTCCCCGGCTGCGGCTGCGTTCTCCGCGGTTTATTTATTTTTATCTCTTCCCGTGCCTTACGATCCGGTCGCAGCGCTTCGTGGCCTCGGTCACTGTCTGGCCTTTTTCACCCCAATCGCGCCTCCCAGCTTCTCGCAGTCCGGTGCTTTCCTCCCCGGCTGTGGCCGAGTTCTCCGTGGCTTATTTATGTTTATATCTTCCCGCGCCTTACGATCCCGGTCGCAGCGCCTCGTGGTCGCGGTATTTGTCCGGCCTTTTTCGCCGTCGTGGTCTAGTCATCTCACGACGCTCCCCAGCCCGCTTGTACCGCGGCTTCTGCTCCACGCTGCCCCAGTCTCAGCGCCTCTGGGCCCGACTTCTGTCCGGCTCCTTTCCCCCTCGACCGTGGTCGATTGCACCGCCCTTATCCTCCGTTTATTTGTTTCTATTTTCCCTTTACTCAGAGTCACCGTGGCCGACTTGCTTCTCGTGTTGATCGGCTCACTCACCACCGTGGCAGAAGGGACAATCCGTGCCTGTTGCTGATGGAAGACTTCGTGTTTGAAATCTTCCTCCTTTCTTGGTCTGCAGACTCGAGTTTTCTCTCAGCAAAACGACGAGGGCGGGTGCCTCTTCTCGACGCTCGTTTACTTCTTCAGAAGTATTGTTGCCGCAGGGTAAGATCGAACTCGTCGCCACTGTGAAGTCTGTGGGTTGTATAGCGAAGTAATACACAGACTACAAGAGTAACTTAAACAGGACTTTACTATTCGAAGGTCAGGGCGAATCTGCCCAATAAATTCTGCCACAGCACTTATATACCGGTGTGGTCACCGTCGGTATTACAGTATACAGCAGCCAGGATAAAGTAGTGCCACACCTAAAATAGTTCTCTTAAAGGTGGACGGTTACATACAATAGTTCTCTTGAAGGTAGAACAGTTACATACACTACAGACAGGCTAAGTGAGTGGGCAGAGATTTGGCAGATGCAATATAATGTTGGAAAGTGTGAGGTTATGCACTTTGGCAGAAAAAATCAAAGAGCAAGTTATTATCTAAATGGAGAGAAACTGCAAAGTGCTACAGTACAAAGGGATCTGGGGGTCCTGGTGCATGAAACACAAAAAGTTAGTATGCAGGTGCAGCAGGTGATCAGGAAGGCCAATGGAATCTTGGCTTTTATTGCGAGGGGGATGGAGTATAAAAACAGGGAAATCTTGCTGCAGTTATACAGGTTATTGGTGAGGCCACATGTGGAATACTGTGTGCAGTTTTGGTTTCCATATTTAAGAAAAGATATACTTGCTCTCGAGGCGGTTCAGAGAAGGTTCACTCGGTTGATTCCGGAGATGAGGGGGTTGAGGAAAGGTTGAGTAGGTTGGGACTCTACTCATTGGAGTTCAGAAGAATGAGAGGCAATCTTATCGAAACATATAAGATTGTGAGGGGGCTTGATCGGGTGGATGCGGTGAGAATGTTTCCACTGATGGGTGAGACTAGAACTAGGGGGCATAATCTAAGAATAAGGGGCTGCCATTTCAAAACTGAGATGAGGAGAAACTTCTTCACTCAGAGGGTAGTAAATCTATGGAATTTGCTACCCCAGAGAGCTGCGGAAGCTGCAACATTAAATAAATTTAAAATGGAGATAGACAGTTTCCTAGCAGATAAGGGAATTAGGGGTTACGGGGAGAGGGCAGGGAAGTGGACGTGAGTCTAGATTCGGATCAGCCATGATCCTATTGAATGGCGGAGCAGGCCCGAGGGGCTGTATGGCCTACTCCTGCTCCTACTTCTTATGTTCTAGGATCAGCAGTGAAATTGGAGAGTTTGCCAAAAAATACAATTAACTTTTTTTGGAGTTAGCTTTTAAAAAAAAAACAATTTTGGCGAACACGGAGTTTCTCTAAACAGTGCCTTTAATATGCCACTATATGGCAGTTAGTACCAGGGACTTGATTTAGTGTTGACAAAAATTGATTTAAAAAAAAAAATCTCACTGAACAAGATTAATTAGGTTTCTAGTGCAGGACCCTCCAGTTTCAATGCTTAATCAAATACCATTTGAACTCTCGGACTTTAATTACTATGCGCCTCCCATGATCATTTACAAAACAAATTCAAGAAAGCACTTGAAGATTACAAATTAGAATTAGGATGAACAGTATTGTGACGCTTGAATAAAACTTCTAAACCTGACTATGCCATGAAGAAAGATACAGGAAACTCTTTTTTATCCGGCACCGATGGGACCAGCGTGGTGCCGGTTGATCAAAAAGTCCGGATTACAGAGAGGTATACTTACAAAGGTACGAGAGCCCCGTACACGGCCACAGGTGCAGGAGCCCCGGTTACACGGCACTTGTGCAGGAGTCCCGGTTAAACGGCCACAGATCCAGGAGTCCCTGTTGCACGGCAACAGGTGCAGGAACCCCGGTTACACGGCCACAGATCCAGGAACTCCGGTTACACGGCCACTTATAGTAAAACTTACCTGAACCTACTCCTGAATTTTGCCGGTTAAGAGAGGTTTCTGGTTATTTAGGTGCCAGTAAAAAGAGAGTTTCCTGTAATGCCTTCATTTATTTTACCTGATAAAAGTATTTTTAAGTGAAATCAATACCCTCTCAATAGAACGATAGCAAAATACTGCAGATGCTGGAAATCCAAAATAACAACAGAAAATGCTGGAAAAACTCAGCAGGCCAGGCAACATCCATGGAGAGAAATTAGAGTGACATTTCGGGTCTAACCCTTTTTCAAACTGGAAAGGAAATAAAATAGATCGAAGGCAGGGCTGCGATAGAACAAAAGAAGTAAAAGAGACATTAAGAGGTATTCAAAACCAGATGAGATGGTAATAGGACAATGGAGACAAAAGGCGGCAAGATTAGGTGTGAAGTGTACTGGCAGGATGGGAGACAGCTGCCGTGTGGGAGAGAGAAAAAAAAAAGGAAGGGGGGGGCGGGAAGATCAAAAACAAAGGGGTGGAAAAAAAGTAAGTAAAAATGTAATAGGGGCCGAGGTTATGATCTGAAATTTTTGAACTCGATATCGAGTCCGGAAGGCTGCAAAGTGCCTAATCGGAAGATGAGGTACTGTTCCTCGAGTTTACGTTGAGCTTCCGTGGAACAATGCAAGAGGCCAAGGACGGTGAGGTCCGAGTGGGAATGGAGCGGTGAATTAAAATGACAGGCGACCTTACGGACTGAACGGAGGTGTTCCGCAAAGCGGTCACCCAATCTGCGTTTGGTCTCCCCAAAGTAGAGGAGACCGCAGCATGAGCAGCGAATACAGTATACTAGATTGCAAGAAGTACAAGTAAATCGCTGTTTCACCTGGAAGGGGTGTTTGGGGCCCTGGACAGTGGGAAGGGGGGAGGTATAGGGGCAGGTGTTACATCTCCTGCGCTTGCACGGGAAGGTGCCAGGCGAAGGGGAAGGGCTGTTGGGGGTGATAGAGGAGTGGACTAGGGTGTCTCGGAGGGAGCGGTCCCTACGGAATGCTGAAAGGGGAGGGGAGGGGAAGATGCGTTTGGTGGTGGGATCACTTTGGAGGTAGCGGAAATGGCGGAGGATGATCCGTTGGATGTGGAGGCTGGTGGGGTGAAAGGTGAGGACAAGGGGCACCTTATCATGGTTCCGGGAGGGAGTGGCAGGGGTGAGGGCAGAAGTGCGGGAGATAGAACAGACACGGTCGAGGGCCGTGTCAACCACAGTAGAGGGGAATCCTCGGTTGCGGAAAAAGGAAGACATGTCGGAAGCACTGGTGTGGAAGGTGGCATCGTCGGAGCAGATACAGCGGAGACGGAGAAACTGGGAGAATGGAATAGAGTCCTTACAAGAGGCGGTGTGGGAGGAAGTGTAGTCCAGGTAGCTGTGGGAGTCAGTGGGCTTGTAGTGAATATTGGTCGATAACCTATCCCCAGAGATGGAGACGGAGAAGTCGAGGAAGGGAAGGGAAGGGAAGAGTCAGAGAAGGACCATGTGAAGGTGAGGGAAGGGTGGAAATTGGAGGCAAAGTGAATTAAATTGTCTAGTTCGGGGCGAGAGCAGGAAACGGCACTGATACAGTCATCAATGTATCAGAAAAAGAGGTGAGGGAGGGGACCTGAGTAGGACTGGAACAAAGAGTGTTCCACATATCCCACGAAAAGGCAGGCATAGCGGGTACCCATAGCAACCCTCTCAATAGAAGTTGTGAGGCTTTCAAACACAATCAATTAAGGCAAAACCCATGAGCTACTACAACCATTAGCACCATCACAAATATAGTGATAAAAATTTGAAAAAGGCCAAAGAATTCAATAAAATGTAATTATTCTATTTCTTTAAAGCATTTAAATCTCTAGCAGAAAAGTAATTATATTTAAATATCCTGAACACTTACAAATTGCTATTTGAAGAAACAGAATATTTAATTCAAATAAAAATCCTAGACTACCAATACACTTGCAATCAGCTAAGTACTGTGCAATTATATTTTACTGTGCGCTCTTGCTTTTAATTTACAAGGTCTGTTCAATTCAATAAGTCTAGGAGTAAGCTAGGAATACATTAAGTTGGAGATCACAAAGACTCAACCAATTGAAAAATAAATAGAATCACCAAAAGTTATTACATGTCTTTAGGCATCCTTCACTTAACATGTCCAAATCATTTAGAGCAGCAATTTAAGATTTTAAGAGAAGGGAGCACCATCCGTGGCTAAATAAGGAAGTAAAGGATGGTATCAAATTGGAAACAAAGGCATACAATGTTGCCAAGTTTGGTGGGAGACCAGAGGATTGGGAAATTTTTAAAAACCAGTAAAGGATGACTAAAAAAATGAGAGAGAAGATCAATCATATGAGTAAACTGGCAAGAAACATTAAAACAGATAGTAAGAGCTTCTACAGGTATATAAAAAGGAAAAGGGTAGCTAAAGTAAATGTTGGTCCCTTAGAAGGATGAGACTGAGGAATTAATAATGGGGAACAGGGAAATGGCAGAGACTCTGAACAAATATTTTGTATCTATCTTCACGGTAGAAGACACTAACAACATTCCAATAATGGATAATCAAGGGGCCACAGGGAGGGGGGAACTAAAGACAATCGCTATCACGAAGGAAATAGTACTTGGTAAAATAATGGGACTAAAAGATGACAAGTCCCCTGGACCAGATGGCCTGCAACCCAGGGTCTTAAAAGAAGTGGCTGCAGAGATAGTGGATGCATTGGTTGCAATATACCAAAATTCCCTGGACTCTGGAGAGGTCCCAGTGGATTGGAAAACCGCAAATGTAACACCCCTATTTAAGAAAGGAGGGAGACAGAAAGCAGGAAACTATAGATCAGTTAGCCTAATATCTGACTTTGGGAAAATGCTGGAGTCCTTCATTAAGGAAGCAGCAGCAGGGCATTTGGAAAATCATAATGCAGTCAAGCAGTCAGCATGGTTTTATGAAAGGGAAATCATGTTTAACAAACTTGGAGTTCTTTGAGGAGGTAACGAGCAGGGTGGGCAAAGGTGAGCCAGTGGATGTGGTGTATTTGGATTTCCAGAAGGCATTCGATAAGGTGCCACATAAAAGGTTACTGCATAAGATAAGAGCTCACGGAATTGGGGGTAATATATTAGCATGGATAGAGAATTGGCTAACTAACAGAAAGCAGAGAGTCGGGATAAATGGGTCATTTTCCGGTTGGCAAAAGGTAACTAGTGGGGTGCCACAGGGATCGGTGCTGGGGCCTCAACTATTTACAATCTACATTAATGACTTGGATGAAGGGACCGAGTGTAATGTAGCGAAGTTTGTGGATGATACAAAGATGTGTGGGGAAAGCAAGTTGTGCAGAGGACTCAAAGAACCTGCCAAGCGATATAGACAGGCTAAGTGAGTGGGCAAACATTTGGCAGATGGAGTATAATGTGGGAAAGTGCGAGGTTATACACTTTGGCAGGAAAAATAAAAAAGCAAATTATTATTTAAATGGAGAGAGATTACAAAATGCTACAGTTCAGAGGGACCTGGGGGTCCTTGTGCATGAAACACAAAAAGTTAGCATGCAGGTACAGCAAGTAATCAAAAAGGAAAATGGAATGTTGACCTTTCTTTCAAAGGGGTTGGAGTATAAAAGCAGGGAAGTCCTGCTACAACTGTACAAGGTATTGGTGAGACCACACCTTGAGTACTGTGTACAGTTTTGGTTTCCTTATTTAAGGAAGGATATACTTGCATTGGAGGCAGTTCAGAGACGATTCACTAGGTTAATTCCAAAGATGAGGGGGGTTGACTTATGAGGAAAGGTTGTGCAGGCTGGGCCTATACTCATTGGAATTTAGAAGAATGAGAGGTGATCTTATTGAAACATACAAGATACTGAGGGGGCTCGACAAGGTAGATGCAGAGAGGATGTTTCCCCTCGTTGGGAAATCTAGAACGCGGGGGCACAGTTTTAGAATAAAGGGTCGCCCTTTTAGAACTGAGATGAGGAGGAATTTCTTCTCTCAGAGGGTCATAAATCTGTGGAATTTTCTGCCCGAGTGAGCCGTGGAGGCTGGGTCATCAAATACATTTAAGGTGGAGAGAGACAGATTTTTGCAAGATAAGTGAGTGAAGGGTTATGGGGAGCGGGTGGGGAAGTGGCTTTGAGCCCAAGATCAGCCATGATCTTATTGAATGGCGGAGCAGGCTTGAGGGGCCAAGTGGCCTATTCCTGCTCCTATTTCTTATGTTCTAAACACGCAAACAGATTGCTGAACAATATAGCTAAAATGGTAGAGTACAAGTAGAAGGAAGGCATTAACTGTAGTGTTCTGGTCAGCCCTGCACCTTGGCTAGTGTGTCAGTACTAGTCACCGAGACACAAGGAGATGCTCTAGAGGAAGTGAAAAGAACAGCTATGAAACAGATCACCAAGATCAGAAGAACTCCATTAGCACTGCTCACGTGCCCGGTGATTCCATCCCCTTCCCTGGCCAATTATTCAGGCTGACCCAGACCGTAAAATCTTCAGCGTCCTGTTTGCACGAGCTGAGCTTCAAACCCTAGATCCTGCCCATTACCAAGACTATTTATTTCCACGCAACATTGTCTGCTTCCACCCCTACCTCAGCCTGCCCTGCGGAAAGAACAACAAACCGGGTTCCAGGCCCTAATTACTATTCAGTGCCCCTGCTCGAAGTGCACAGATAGCCATCTGCTGATGGCAGAGATGGGCTTGGCGATGAAGCTCTCCACTGAAAAATAGCTTTTTGACATTTACACTTTGGAACAGAACTGGAGGGCTGCTGCTGACCACAGAAGAGGTAAAGTTTACTTTGCAATGGGTGACTTCCCTGTTAGACCCATTTTCCTGTTGTTTCCAGGAATGAGCACTGACGACAATCTAGTTGGACTCCCAGCACAATCCCAATGTTTCACTAAAACCAACGAAGCACTTCAGCCATTCACAGAAACTGATTTAAGTGCAAATTTTAGAGCTAAGATAGCTGCCCAAATGACTCAGTTAATAAAGTCAATGTGTAACTGAGGCGCTTTTAAACTGATAGCATGCTGTTGATGCTACTCCTGCTGTCAGCAGCATACCAATGCAAGCTGCTGTTCTAATCTATGCCTCCTCTATCTACAAACATTTAAGCTCTTTTTCAGAATTTAGTGCCTTTGTTATTATTTTAGTTTCATTGTGTTGAATATTTTGTTGATCTGGTGAAATAATAAAATTCATGGAGGTAAATATATTATACAAAAAATGTAAAATAAACTTTTTATTAGTAACTTAACCAGTTCCATAACATTGTTCAGGTAGCAGTTGAATAAAGTAGGAACTACTTGGGTCTGGCTACCTAGTCCCTTCTTAGTTTAGTATGCTCTTCAGGGGGAAGGGTGGGAAGGTTAATAAGTCTACTTCTTCATCTTTCTGAGTACAGTCAGAGATGGGGTTAGGTAGTTGAGCCCCACTACATTCAAAGAGACTTGAGCCCTGAATTTAACTGAGGGCGGGAATCGGGTGGGCAACAAGCCCCCATGATGTTTCCGGCATGGGGCCCAGGTAATTTTAACTCCCAGCCTCATTTAAATTTGATGCACAGGCTGTCCTCCTGATTGCGTGCAGAATTGAGCAATCCACCCACGTCACACGCAATTTCCGGCGCAACCCCCGAGGCCAATTTAAAGTGGAGATGCATCTCCTAAAGCGAGATCGCATGCCCTACTTGCATTTATTAGTGAAGAACTCCGGGAGATTTTTGAGAAGACCGATGAGTCGCAGGGCTGGCCTCCGCTTTTCTAATGCTTCCCTGGAGGTCCTAGTCAAGGAAATGAGGGCCAGGAGGAAGCAGCTCTTCCTCAAAACCCGCAAGGGCATACCCAAGGAGCAGGCCTGGGCAGAAGTGGCTGACAGGGTGAGGGCCACCAGCATCGCCTCCAGAACTTGGCTTCAATGTAGGAAGAGTTTCAATGATCTCACAAGAGTAGCAAGGGTGAGTACAGTGCTTCACTCTCTATCAAAAGCATCTCACAACACAACTCTTACCCCTACCCCACCACTCTGAACAATTCCCTCCGCTCCACCACATCCTTCCTTCCAACATACAATCACAAGGGCACATTAAAACCCCACTTGTTCTCATTCCAAACACGCTCACCATTTCTGTCCTCTCTTCACACCACACACTAATACCATTTTCTTCTCATATACTACCACTTGCACAACCACCAACTACTCCCACCATTTGATTACTTTGGCTCAGTGTAGGAAGTACCATGAAACATTGCATCACAAATGTAGACTTGGTCGAGCTGTAATTATGTGTGGAATGTGAGACTGAAAAGCAATTTATAACTCAATGACTGTTTCATTACAATTAATAGTTAAAATTCTGCTTGGATTTATTAATTTATAACTTCAGGTCTGTTATTATAAATCCACACATTTTGTCCATGAGCAACAATCTAAGACAGCAACTATACATACCACACCATCATTAGTTGATGAAGAATGTATGTAGAGAATATTCCATAACAGCAGTTGGTTGTCACCAATGAACTATTATGTAATTAAATAACAATTTGGCATAGTTAATACAAGGGTTTAAAAGGTTATAATATCTTAGTGCCACATAATTTAAAAGAACTTCCCCTAGGCAGGGTGCGAAGAGTTCCACCAGCAAACGCATAGTGCTAGTGACATAGACTTTCTGTACAGTACTTACATTTAATGACATCAATTATCAGAATGCAAAGCTTGGACACTTAAGGCACTGACCTCCATTGTTCACTTACTATCCTGCCAATCAGAAATCAGTGCCATAAGCATTTTAACTTTGCAGTAGTTATATCGATCAACATTACTGAAGAAATGTTGCTCAAATGGATCTCCTGAGGCAGATTTTACACACAGCTGTTCAGCTTCTTAAACTTGTATCTGTACATGGGAACAGTTAATTAAGGAGCACTGCAGTTTTAAACAGTACTCTTTTTAGTTACTTCCCATTTGTAATTTATTTACAGCTTCACAATATAGATCTCAGAACTGACATCTGTCTATCAGTTATTTTGATGTTCTAAAAGAAGCATTCTTGAGCAGAGGTCTATAGCCAGATAAGGAACAAAATTAATTCACCGTGATGTAATATTTATTAACCCTTTTCACTCTAGGCAGATCATGGTGTCACTCTGAATGAAAAGGTCAATAATTCAAGGTCAGGATTGTGGTTTCTAACAAAACCAACAGAAGTTGCAGACAATACAAGGTTAATTAATACATCTGACAATCTGGAGTGTGGTCCATCAAGATCACTGTTCTCACCATTTCCTTAAAGCTTGCCTACTTACCATTGTCCTTTTGGTTTAAAAAATTATATCTGACAAATATAAACTCATAAGACAAAAGCAAAATACTGCGGATGCTGGAAATCTGAAATAAGAACAGAAAATGCTGGAAATACTCAGCAGGTCAGACAGCATCTGTGGAGAGAGAAACAGAATTAACATTTCAGGTCGACGATCCTTTGTCAGAACTGGAAAAAGTTAGAGATGTAACAAATTTTAAGCAAGTACAGGGGCAGGGAAAGGGGGGAGGGGAGGAAAGAACAAAAGGGAAGGTCTGTGATAGGGTGGAAGGCAGGAGAGATTAAGTGACAAAAGGTATGATTGTACAAAGCACAAGGAGATGGTAATGGAGCAAGAAACAAAAGATGGGTCTAGAAGACGTGTAAATGGGAATTGCAGTATCAACAGCTGCCGTCTTGAAAAAATGGGGGCAGAGGTTATGATCGGAAATTGTTGAATTCGATGTTGAGTCCAGAAGGTTATAAAATGCCTAATCGAAAGATGAGGTGCTGTTCCTCGAGCTTACATTGAGCTTTGTTGGAACAGTGTAAGAGGCCTTGGACAGAGAGGTCAGAGTGGGAATAGAAGATAGGAGCAGGAGTAGGCCATTCGGCCCCTCGAGCCTGCTCTGCCATTCAATGCGATCATGGCTGATCATCCAAATTCAGTACCCTGTCCCTGCTTTCTCCCCATATCCCTTGATCCCTTCAGCCTTAAGAAATATATCCAACTCCTTCTTGAATATATTTAATGAATTGGCCTCTACTGTCTTCTGTGGAAGAGAATTCCACAGGTTCACCACTCTCTGGGTGAAGAAATTCCTCCTCATCTCTGTCCTAAATGGCTTACCCCTTATCCTTAGACTGTGACCCCTGGTTCTGGAACCCCCCCGACAGGAACATCCTTCCTGCATCTAGTCTGTCTAGTCCTGTTAGAATTTTATAAGTTTCAATGAGATCCCCTCTCATTCTTCTAAACTCCAGCGAGTACAAGCCCAATCGACCCAATCTCTCCTCATACGTCATTCCTGCCATCCCAGGTATCAGCCTGGTGAATCTTCGCTGCACTCCTTCCATGGCAAGAACATCCGTCGTCAGATAAGGCGACCAAAACTGCACACAATGCTCAAGATGTGGTCTCACCAAGGCCCTGTCCAACTGCAGCAAGACATCCTTGTTCCTGCACTCAAATCCAAATGGAGTGAAGAATTAAAGTGACAGGTGATAAATTCATAAGACTTGCTTTTGAGATGTGTTTTGAGTTCTTCTCCCCCTAATCTTCAATGCCTCCCTCAAATATTCGCTCTGACTAGCAAGATGAGCACCCAACCTGCTCCCAGTGCTCTCCCTACACAGTCCTAAAAATCGCATGGATGAACTACAGAATTTGTTCATCCCTGTTTGGCATAAAAATAAAACAAAAAAGGTGACTCAACCGTGGCTAACAAGGGAAATTAGGGATAGCATAAGATCCAAGGACAGGACATATAATTTGGCCAGAAAAAGCAGCAAACCTGAGGATAGGGAGCAGTTTAGGATTCAGCAAAGGACGACAAAGGGATTCATTAAGAGGGGGAAAATAGATTATGAGAGTAAGCTTGCAGGGAACATAAACACTGACTGTAAAAGCTTCTATAGATATGTGAAGAGAAAAAGATTGGTGAAGTCAAGCGTAGGTCCCTTGCAGTCAGAATCAGGGAAATTTATAATGGGGAACAAAGAAATGGCAGGCCAATTAAATACATACTTTGGTTCTGTCTTCACAAAGGAGGACACAAATAACCTCCCAGAGATGTCGGGGAACATAGGGTCTAATGAGAGGGAGGAACTGAATGAAATCAGTATTTGTAGGGAAATGGTATTAGGGAAATTGACAGGATTGAAAGCCGATAAATCCCCAGGGCCTGATAATCTACATCGTAGGGTATTTAAGGAAGTGGCCCTAGAAATAGTAGATGCATTGCTGGTCATCTTCCAAAATTCTACAGACTCTGGAACAGTTCCCATGGATTGGAGGATAGCTAATGTAACCCCACTATTTAAAAAAGGTGGTAGAGAGAAAACGGTGAATTATAGCCCGGTAAGTCTGACATCGGAGGTGGGGAAAATGCTAGAGTCCATTATAAAAGATGTAATAGCAGAGCACTTGGAAAACAGTGACAGGATTGGAGAAAGTCAACATGGATTTACAAAAGGTAAATCATGCTTGACTAATTTACTGGAGTTTTTTGAGGATGTAACTAGTAGAATAGATAAGGGAGAACCAGTGGATGTGGTGCATTTGGACTTTCAGAAGGCTTTCGATAAGGTCCCGCATAAGAGATTAGCGTGCAAAGTTAAAGCACATGGGATTGGGGGTAAGGTACTGTCTTGGATAGAGAACTGGTTGGCAGACAGGAAGCAAAGAGTTGGAATAAACAGGTCTTTTTCTGATTGGCAGGCAGTGACTAGTGGGGTACCGCAGGGATCGGTGCTAGGACCCCAGCTATTCACAATATATATTAATGATCTAGACGAGGGAACTAGATGTAATATCTCCAAGTTTGAAGACGACACAATGCCGGGTGGACATGTGTGTTGTGAGGAGGATGCAGAGAAACTCCAGTATGATTTGGACAGGTTGGGTGATTGGGGAGATGCATGGCAAATGCTGTATAATGTGTATAAATGCGAGGTTATCCACTTCGGTGGCAAAAGCAGGAAGACAGATTATTATCTGAACGGCAACAGATTGGGAAAAGGGGGAGTGCAACGAGACCTTGCTGTCCTTGTGCACCAGTCGCTGAAGGTAAGCATGCAGGTGCAGCAGGCGGTTAAAAAGGCAAATGGTACGTTGGCCTTCATAGCGAGAGGATTCGAGTACAGGAGCAAGGATGTCTTGCTGCAGTTGTACAGGGCCTTGGTGAGACCACACCTTGAGTATTGTGTGCAGTTTTGGTCACCTTATCTGAGGAAGGGTGTTCTTGCCACAGAGAGAGTGCAGCAAAGATTCACCAGACTGATACCTGGGATGGCAGGAATGACGTATGAGGAGAGATTGAGTCGATTAGCCTTATATTCGCTAGAGTTTAGAAGAATGAGAGGGGATCTCATTGAAACTTATAAAATTCTAACAGGACTAGACAGACTAGATGCAGGAAGGATGTTCCCGATGGCGGGGCAGTCCAGAACCAGGGGTCACAGTCTAAGGATAAGAGGTAAGCCATTTAGGTCTGAGATGAGGAGGAATTTCTTCACCCAGAGTCGTGAACCTGTGGAATTCTCTACCACACAAGGCAGTTGAGGCCAATTCATTAAATATATTCAAGAAGGAGTTAGATATATTTCTTAAGGCTAAAGGGATCAAGGGATATGGGGAGAAAGCAGAGACAGGGTACTGAATTTGGATGATCAGCCATGATCTCATTAAATGGTGGAACAGGCTCAAGGGGCCGAATGGCCTACTCCTGCTCCTATCTTCTATGTTTCTATTACTGGAAGCTCAGAGGTGACGACATTATATACTAACATTCCTTTTCTCCCTAGGAGAGAAGCACGCGTCATGGAAAGTACCTTACCTCAGACAACTTGGCTAAGATATCACAGTGAAATCACATAAATTTGCTTGCTGAAATTTTTCTTTCCTTGAGTTGTTAAAGAAAAAAACATCAATTTAATTCCACTTCACTTTTCCGCTCATGAATCTTCACCGTGTCAATTCAAGTCACAACATCTAATGAAATTTCCACATTCAGCTACTTCTTAAGATATGTAAATGCTCTCAACATGGGAGGAAACTGAATTAACAATTAGCAGCTCTGGCTAAAGCAATGAAGAGAAGGGCTGATGAAACACACAACAGCTGCACCAAAACACTGGTTGCCTTTGCCTGGATTCGACTGGTTTAATCTTGCACTGAAGAACATAAAATTTATGCTTGCTCCACTTGAGAAAACTAAAAAAAAAAGCTTTATAATTCCACTTGCAAAGTTGATGCAAGCTTCATCTTTACACTAACATTGATAAAGCAGCTTCTTGCCACAGTACGGAATTCTACTAATGTTCAGCTCCACAAAATGCTTGATCTCCATGCTGTGGTGTATGTGCCTTTAAGAGCAATTATGGTGTATGTGCCTTTAAGAGCCCCAGGTGTGCGTAATGCCGGTAATTGCCACTTGGCTATATAAGCCTGTGTATTGTGTATATCCTTTAGAAACCCCCCCCCCCCCCCCCCCCAGACTTGCTTAGTAAATACCTATGAACCAACTCCTGTCTTCAGTGTCTTTATCTACACACGGACACTACAGTGGCGACGAAGTGGAAACGGACTTACCTGCAATTCGGCAGCACCTCAAGGACATCGATTCCTCCAGCATCCAGAAGACTCAAGGAAGTAAGAGAAACTGTGGTTTCACCAGCTGGTGACAGGTACTGCGCTAATCCTTCCTGGGCGTCAGGCTGGAGCTCCAGCGGCGGGCTCCACAGCTGAGACAGGCAGCGAAATTGGAGGCAAGCAATAACGGACTGGGAGGGTGCACTCGAGAGACGGCCGGCGCGGCAAGCAGGTCAGCGTTTAGACCTCCGTCGAGAACGAGTCTCCAACAGTGAATAAACGGAAACCACAGTAAAACAGCGTTGTTATCGGTAGCAGCGGCGGGAAAGCGCGGGAAGCGCCATATCGTTGCTACAGAGAGAGAAAAAAAAAGCACGGGAAGCGCCATATCTTTTCTGAAATGCATAAATCTGGTAATATTGAGGCTTTTGATGGCGAAATAGAAGATTGGACCACATACGTGGAAAGAGTAGAGGTTTATTGCACTGCAAATGGAATAACAGATGAAAAAAAAGCTTCAGTACTTCTGAACTTAATGGGCGTGAAGACATACGGGCTGTTACGAAATTTAATCACTCCAGCCAAACCAAAGGACAAGACTTTTAAAGAAATTGTTGATACCCTGCAGGAGCATTTAAACCCAACACCGCTGCTGATAGCGGAACGATTCAAGTTCTTCAAGAGAAATCAACACAAGAATGAAAGTAACGCTGATTACCTAACCGAATTAAGAAAGCTATCAAAGTACTGCCAATTCGGAGCAGGACTATCGGATTATCTTCGAGGCAAATTTGTTTGCGGTCTCTTAAGTGAAGGAACACAAAAAAGACTGCTTTCTGAAAAAGATTTAACATTGGACAAAGCTTTCAGTATGGCTGTATCATACGAAGCAGCAGCAAAAGGAGCTGCAGAGATACAAGAGACACAGGACTTCGGCACCCATAAAATGACACAGGAGTTCGGAAGATGTTATCGCTGCGGCAGATCCACCCATAACCAGAGGGACTGCTGGTTCAAGGGCAAAGCATGCAGGCAATGTGGTAAGATTGGACACATTGCCCGGGTATGCCAATCTGGACAAAATAAATCCACTGACAGAAAACAAAAAATCAATAAAGAAAAGTACAGCAAGGTACAAATGATGACAGACAACAGCTCCGAAGACCAGAATAGCGATAGCGACTCCGGAAACAAGAGACTAAGCTGTCTCAAATTACATAATGTACTTGCCAAAGAGGATTACCAAACCATTTGGGTTACCCTCACAAGAGCAGGGTCCCCAGTTAAAATGGAGCTAGGTACAGGATCAGCTCTAACTGTAATAAATCGACGAGATTACGAGAGGCTATTTTCGCATATACCTCTAAAAGACACATCCATTATCTTAAAAACATATACGGGGCAGAAAGTCTACCCCAAAGGAAAAATAAGGGTGCCTGTGGTATACAACGGCAAAGAAATACAAAAGTTGTATTTATACATTCTACAAGATGGTGGTCCACCGTTGTTGGGACGTGAATGGATAAGGAAGATACGTTTAGACTGGCACTCCATTCAGGCACTGACGGTGACCAGTAAGGAAAAAAACAATGATGACATCATACCTGAACGATTAAAAGACATCTTGGCCAACGCCAAAGAAGTGTTTCAAGAGAAACTAGGAACCTTGAAAGGCATCACCGCCTCAATAAAAGTGGAAGATACAGCAATTCCAAAAAATTTTAAGGCAAGACCGGTGCCATACGCAATACATCCGGCAGTCGAGGCAGAGCTGAAGAATTTGGAAAAGGCAGGCGTATTATCCAAAATAGATTGGAGCGAATGGGCAACACCCATCGTTCCAGTCATGAAAAAAACATTGAAAAATAACTCTGAGGAACAGAAAAAAATTCGCATCTGTGGGGACTTTAAGGTGACTGTAAACCCGGTCCTTCACACGGTACAGTATCCTCTTCCGAGGATAGAAGATATTTTCGCCTCACTATCCAGAGGGAAACGTTTCACAAAAATTGACTTGGCACAGGCATATCTACAGATGGAGGTTGAGGAGGCCTCTAAAAAGTATCTCACGATAAACACACACAAAGGCCTGTACCAGTACAATCGACTGGTTTTTGGAATAGCATCAGCTCCAGCTATCTGGCAAAGAGCTATGGAGCAAGTCCTGCAAGGGATTCCGGGGACTCAATGCTACCTAGACGACATCCTTGTAACAGGAGAAAACGACAACGAGCACCTTGCCAATTTGGAGCAGGTGCTCACTAGGCTGAAAGAACGGGGCCTACGAGCAAATCGCCCAAAGTGCGAACTTTTCCAAAATCAGATATCATATTGTGGCCACATAATTAATAAGGAAGGGTTGCATAAGTCACCTGAAAAAATTGAAGCAGTTATAAAAGCCCCAGCACCTGAAAATGTTTCACAATTAAGGTCATTCCTGGGATTAATAAATTACTATCATAAATTTTTACCGAACTTATCAACTATTCTACACCCTCTTAATGATCTTCTACAGACAGGAGTGATTTGGAAATGGAACGAAGACTGTAAACGTGCCTTCCATAAATGTAAAGACTTAATCACATCCGAGAAAATTTTGGCTCATTACAACCCATCACTACCAATCAGACTGGCGTGCGATGCATCCCCTTACGGCATAGGAGCGGTATTGTCCCATAGATTCCCTGATGGCTCGGAACGGCCGATAGCTTTTGCGTCACGCTCATTGAACTCAGCTGAGCGTAACTATGCCCAGATAGACAGGGAAGCACTCAGCCTGGTATGGGGAGTGAAGAAATTCAACCATTACCTACACGGACAAAAATTTACCTTGCTGACTGACCATCAACCCCTCATCTCCATATTCAACCCTAAAAAAGGTGTCCCCATTATGACGGCACAAAGACTACAGAGGTGGTCCCTTTTTCTAGGGGCACACCAATACAACATTGAATACAAAGGGTCAAAACAGCATGGGAATGCTGACGGTTTATCACGCCTACTGTTGCCAACGATAGAAGAGGCACCTACAGTAGACCCAGTAGAGATATTCCACTCTACCATAGTGGAATGTCTACCGGTGACAAATTCTGCCATTGAAAAGGAGACAAGAAATGACCCTACTCTCTCACGGGTCTACGATTTAACAGTGAAGGGATGGCCAGCACATGGCGAACCACTGTTGCCAGCATTCTCGCAAAGAAGAGAACAACTGTCAGTGTGCCGAGGAACCTTGATGTGTGGATCCAGAGTGGTGATTCCACCCAAACTCCAGGATAAAGTGCTAAAGGAGCTTCACGAGGGGCATCTGGGTGGAGTGAAAATGAAGAACCTAGCTAGGGCGTTTGTATGGTGGCCAGGTATCGATGGAGACATCGAAGACATGACCAAGAGCTGCCTAGGATGCCAGAAGGTCCAAAATGCTCCGCCACAGGCCCCTCTACATCCATGGGAGTGGCCCTCATCTCCCTGGCAAAGGGTGCACATCGACTTTGCTGGTCCATTTTTGGACACAATGTTCTTAATCGCAGTTGATGCACACTCCAAGTGGCCGGAGGTAATAAAGATGTCCTCCACCACCACGGAAAAAACCATCACAGTATTAAGGACCATATTTGCCAGGAACGGGCTGCCGGAGCAGATATGTTCTGATAATGGACCGCAATTTGTGTCCGAAGAATTCAGAAAGTTCTTAAAGAACAATGGGGTAAAGCACTACACGTCCGCCCCATACCATCCCGCCACCAATGGATTGGCTGAAAGGTTTGTCCAGACCTTCAAGAAGGCCACCAAGGCCATGGGTAATGAAGACATAAAACTTCAGCACAAGGTGGATAACTTCTTATTTGCATATAGGAATGCAACGCATATGGTTACTAACCAAACTCCCGCCATGATGTTCTACAATAGAAACCTAAGATGCCGGCTGGATTTGGTCAAGCCCAACATCCGAAGGGACGTGGAGAACCGGCAGTTTCAGGGCATGAATGAAAGGCCAACTAGGGCCTTCCAGATAGGCCAACCGGTTTTGGCCCGGGACTACCGTACCGAGAAATGGCAGCCTGGAACTATCTGCACACGATTAGGACCACTGATGTATACCGTGGACATCGGAGACAGCATAATAAGGCGCCATGCTGACCAAATCATCAAGTCATCCGAAAAGGGACAACCTACACCACCACTCTATACATCTAACGATGAAGTAGAGATACCCATATCTACCTCCGATCCGGTGATACTGGAGCCCGATGAACCCGACACTGGCCTTCAAGCCGAATCAGCCTTGCCAGAAGAACCTACTACACCACCAGAAACTACGACACCCCCGAGGCGTTATCCGGACCGAGTCAGGAAGCCTCCTGAGAGACTAACTTAGAATTAATTAATACAGCAATGTATATTATTTTGCATATAACATGTAATTAATAATTACTTAAAATATGATGTACTAGTTAGCTAGAAGGGGAGGAATTGTGGTGTATGTGCCTTTAAGAGCAATTATGGTGTATGTGCCTTTAAGAGCCCCAGGTGTGCGTAATGCCGGTAATTGCCACTTGGGCTATATAAGCCTGTGTATTGTGTATATCCTTTAGAAACCCCCCCCCCCCACCCCTGCTTAGTAAATACCTATGAACCAACTCCTGTCTTCAGTGTCTTTATCTACACACGGACACTACACATGCAGGGCCAGCTCCTGAAACAGAAACCTGCAGTCTCATAGATGTGAAAGGACCATCCGTGGTCATCTTGAGCTCCTGAATGCTGCCCACGCATGTGCTGACAGGTTAATCTCAATGCCACAAATCCTAATCTGATGCTGAGTTGGTCCTGTGTATCAATGTGATTTGCTTATGGTGCGCAATTGCATCACATTATATGCTGATGCACTGAACTGGGTCACTAGATTTCCAAGGCAGCAAAGGAAGCTTTGAATGCCAGCAGAAGCTCTGGAGACACAGGGGCCTTTTCTGCAGTTGACTCAACATTCACCAGTAGGTTTATATTTGATAGCTGTAAGTTAAAGCTACCTGTTCCAGAGAGCATTGCCCATGTCCAATCCTGTTCCTTCTGTGTTTTACCTAGTTTCTGTTTTGGCTGCTAGAGTCTGGTCCCATTTGATTTCCTGGACACTTGCTATCAGGACTATGCTGCTCTGCTAGACTACGCTGTACATCTCAACTGTCGTGACTCATGCTCTGCCATTTCATTCTTCAAGTTTAAGGTAAAGTGCTGCAGGTGACCTGCTGCAGTTATCTGCTGAGACTATTCTTTGGTGGACTTCTTATAATCCACTAGCTGGCTTGCTTCGGCTGGCTCAGCTGCTGTTCCTCCACTGGCACTCTCCACTCACTGCTGGGCCAGCTCGGAGCTGCTCCTGCTTGCTCCCATCCTGCTCTGGATGCTGCTGATTGACTTTTGCCTTGCTGTTAACAACTTCTTTCCAGTGGCCATTGAGTCTGTTCTGCTCCACTCTGTCTTCAGATCTTCTCCATGCTGTGGAAACCTGATTGGAGGGGTTCAAACATGGAGTTGCGGGAAAGCTAAGCACAGATTTGGTAGGTGCCAATATGTTCAAGGACTTTGGAAGGAAAGGGAGGTTGGAGATAGGACAGTAATTTGCAAGGACAGATGGGTCCTTGAGGTGGGTTTTGTGAGGAGGGGGATGATGACTGAATATTTGAAGGGGAAGGGGACAGTACCGCTGCTTCTCTCCCTCTTTTCTTCTTTCCTTTTATGTGGGAGATGGTGGGTGGTGTGGCATGACAGGGAAAGGAGCTGCCAATGGTTACAGGCTGCATTTTCAGTGGGGGTTCTTTCAAAAAAGTGGCCCGTAGTTGCTCTTTTCCCACCTGTGCATCTCCCAAATCCCCTCATTGCATCCCCTATCTTATTTCCTTCCATTACCCCTCCCCTCCTACCAACCCCTCAGCCATCTTTACTCCTGCCTCTTCCCCTTTAAACTACCCACTTAATACCGACATTTATCTGATCCTTAAGTCTCCATTCATTCCCCCCTTCACCCCACCCTGTCAAGTGCAGTTGGCAAGAGTCCAGGTGTCTCCACCCTTAACCTGCTTCCCTCCTCCCTCTTACCAGTTTCCATCAAAAAGGATTTGTTTGCTTTCAAAATTCACTTTACTTCTATTTTTTTAAGAAATCAAATTGGATTGACAAAAGACATGGGGCTGGAATTTCATTCAGAAGTCGGGAAGGAGGCTGGACTACAACTTTCGGGTTTTAGTCCTGCCTCCATCGACGTCCGGCCAATCCACGCGATTTTCCCTTGATTGACCTTGTTGAGCCCGCCCAGCGGGCTCAGCATGCCAATTAAGGGCCACCCGGCAACAGGTGACGTCACAGACTGAAATTTCATCTGTCAAGACGTGCTGACAGATGAAATATCAGTGTTTCACAGCTGTTTGAAGCTGTCAAACACTGACAGTCCTACTTCTAACCTGAGTCCTTCTACGCAGACTCATTAGAACTCTCGCCGGCACTGAAAGCTGCAGGCTGTCACTTTTGACAGCTCGCGGCCATTCTGCTTTCAGTGCCGGCTGAATGATGGACTCCCGAAGCCTAGAGGAAGAAAGGCTGTAAAAGTAAGTACAGGTAATTTAAACTTCTTTACACACTTTAGACACACCAAACACACTTACCTTTGCACTCATGCACCCATCACTCACCTGAACACTGACATCTCGACCCCTCCAAGTCCTTCAACCCGACGGCCCGCCTGCTCTAACCTGGCGTGGTTGGGAGCCGTCGGGAATCCCACACGACAACCTTCAAAATAGGGATTAGGCTAAAAACTGCCTGTTAACAGGCAGTTAATTGGCACTAATCCCTTCCCGCCTCAGGTCGGCGGGTCCCAGTGCGGGGCGGGTACCCGCCTCCTTTGAAACTTACGTGGAGGCGGGTTTTGGGCGGGATGGTGTCGGGACCCCCGAATTCGGGATTTTAGCCCCCTGCACGCCTAAAAGCCCGCTTCACGGCACACTGAAAATCTAGGCCATTATCTCTAGCTCTCAAAAGGAGTTAGTAATTAGAATCTTCTTTACAGATGTTAGAAATTAGAACGTTGTGGCGGATCGCCACCTAAACGGGCGCAATCCACTTTTCCGTCCGTGGACAATAAATCGGGCACCTTGCCTTTAAGAAGCATGCTGCCTTTAAGGCATGACAAAGGAGCGGGCGTCGCCCTCAGTGTGTACACAAAAGCGCGGGCGTCGCCCTCATTCTGTTTTCGGGTTTAGCAGAGAGAAGAGCTGGGGCAGCCATCTCTCAAGAGAATGTAATAAAAAGCCATGTGTTCCTCAGATCGGTTTGGCCTCCATTCGTGTTCCGCGGCAGCCTCAACATTGGTGACCCCGACGCTCAGAACGTATTCCGAGCACTGCAATGGCGGACACGAATGCAGTTTCCGTGAAACTGCCGGAGTTTTGGGAAAACCAGCCTGAAGCCTGGTTCCTCCAAGCTGAGTCCCGATTCCGGCTGCGACACATCACCACAGATGGGACGAAGTATGACTACCTCGTTGCATCACTCGGTAGCTCCACAGTCACGAAGGTCTGGATAGCGCTGCAGAACTCACCAGAGGAGGGCAAGTATGCACATCTTAAGGCCGCGCTCCTTAAAAAATTTACGACCTCGACATACCAGCGAAACTGCCGCCTCCTCGACCTTCCAGGCCTCGGTGACGCCTCACCGTCAGACCTCCTCTCCCACATGCTCTCACTCACCGACGAGAGCCCACCTGGGTCCATCTTCCGCACGGTGTTCATCCGCCAGCTACCTCCCAGCATCCGCCCAGCGATCGTGGCGTCCGGCCTCACGGACCTAGAAGCCCTGGCCGACGAGGCCGACAAGCTGCTGTCCGCTCACTCCAGCCGCGACATCGCTCCGGACCTGGCAGCCACAGCCTGGGCGCGCCCCTCACCGGCCACCACGCGGCCACAAGGCCCACGGGGCCTTCGCGCCCCACAAACCCGGGCTACTGTTACTACCACGCACGGTTCGGCGCCAGGGCACAACTCTCTGCTCCTTCAAGTCCGCCCCCGTACCAGCCCCCACGATGGCCGTGGGCCACGTGGGCTCCCTGCTGTACGTCACGGATGACAAAACCGGCCGCCGGTTCCTGTGCGACACTGGAGCTCAGCACAGCATCATCCCGGCCTCCGCCCTCTACATCCAAAAGGGCGAACGAGGACAGGCGCTGGCTGCTGCTAACGGCTCGGACATCCGGATGTACGGCACCCGCACAGTCACCCTCGACCTCGCTGGTCGCCGCTACCGATGGGAGTTCATCACTGCCAAGGTACTCTCCCCTCTCATCGGCGCAGATTTCCTGTGCGCCCACGGCCTACTGGTAGACATCCCTCGACACCGCCTCGTGGACATGAACACCATGTCCCCCATCCTGGGCGCCATGGCCCCCCGTCAACCCGACGGCATGGCGTCACAGTGCCACGCCCGGGCCACGGATGAATACTCGGCACTCCTGGCCGAATTCCCGGCCCTCACCAACCCGACCTTCTCCGCGGAGGTCGCCAAACACGGGGTGGAACACTTCATCCCCACCACAGGCCCCCCAGTGTACGCCCACGCCCGCAGGCTGGACCCGGCCAAACTGGAGATCGCGTGGACCGAGTTTGCCACTATGGAACAGCTCGGCATCACCCGCCGCTCCAACAGTCCCTGGGCCTCCCCACTCCACATCGCCCCCAAACCAGGCGGGGGTTGGCTCCCCTGCGGGGATTACCGCCGCCTCAACGCTGCCACCACCCCTGATCGGTACCCCGTGCCGCACATTCAGGACTTCTCGGCTAGACTGGCCGGCCGCTCAGTCTTTTCCAAAGTCGACCTGGTGCTCGTCTACCACCAAGTCCCCGTCCACGCCGCGGACGTCCCCAAGATGGCCGTAATCACCCCCTTCGGGCTTTTCGAGTTCCTGCGGATGCCCTTCGGCCTCAAAAACGTGGCCCAGGCATTCCAACGGCTCATGGACTCGGTCCTTCGGGACCTGAAGTTCCTGTTCGTCTACCTGGACGACATCCTGGTAGCCAGTTCCTCCAAGGAGGAACACCTCGAACACCTTCGCATCCTGTTCGGGCGCCTCAGCGACCACGGGCTCATCCTCAGCCCAGCCAAGTGCCAGTTCGGCCTGGACAAGATCGACTTCCTCGGCCACCACATCACCCATGCTGGGGCCATTCCCCTGCCCACCAAGGTGCAGGCCGTCCAGCAATTTCCCCGCCCCACCACCATCAAAGGACTCCAGGAGTTCCTCGGGATGGTGAATTTCTACAACCGCTTCATCCCCAAAGCAGCGTCCCTCATGAGGCCCCTGTATGAAGCCCTCCGGGGCAGGAGCGGCAAGATGGCGGTCGAATATTATAGTACAGCCTACAATATAAAAAGGTGTTGAGTCTTTCTTGGTGCATTAGCACTCGTGAATACAAGAAGTACAGCAAAGAGCAGAGTTAAAATGCAGAATATAATTGTCACATACAGAAAAAATCTGATTGTAATATCATAAAATAATATTCACAAAGACGTTCACCGGAAGTTTTCTACTTAATTCAGTGCTGTAAGTAGTGTTCAACACACTCATATCACACAAATATTTTCAAAATAATTTTTCAATCTCTTGAAGTTTGGGCTTTTAAAGTCCAGTATACTTGTGACACGGTCCTTTTGCATAACCTCATGAGCACTTACGTTCCAATTTTTTTTTTTAACGGGATCTTCAATGCTCTTCTAACTTTTGTACCACTCTTCAATCGTTACTAAAAATTAGATCTAGAATAGCCAAGGTTGGCTGCTTAAACAACCAGAGACGCAATCCTGCACCATATCTAGAAATGTTAACTCCTCCATAGTTCTTTCTTTGTTGTTTACCCAGTCAATAACTGGGTAAGTGAAGTCCCCCATGTTTAACGTTCTGACTTCCATACACTATTCCTGATCTGCAATAATATTTGTGCTAATGCTAATATATGTTTTCAAATCTAGGGGGTAAAACTGGTAGCATTAATACAATATTGATTAAATAAAAATGCTTGAAGCAAGCATTTCAGACATTTGCATTAAATGAGCTCTGGCTTAGGCTTTAAATACATGGGACAGGTCTTTCAATTAAAAAAAAAACCTTTGTTTGATTTTTAATGTTTTTAGATCCCATCACAAAACTATTACCTAACCGTCAGGGAGTTTGCCTGATCAGGTGGGCTCCCTTATGATCCCCCCCCACCCCCAACTGAATTTCCTCGATGCAATAAGAGGACAATCTAGCCTCATAATCAACCTGAGTATCAGTTATGAGACAAATGTGACACCTTTTGTATGTTCAGTGATGGGCAGAGATCGCCATGCAAAAATACGTAACAATTACTGCAGACTAAAAGTTAGCTTAAAGGGAAATATGAAGTGTTAGAAGATGAAAGCAAAAAAGACAGATGTGTTCCATTACTGTCCAGCCATTTGTGCAGCAATTTTTCATAACTGTGTAATACCACCTGCGGTAAGCATCAGTATTTAATAAAATGTACAGCTACAAAATCCCTTCTTAAAAATACATTTATAATTGTCACAGTTAAAATGTTATTACCAGTTGCACAATTGTAGCCATTAACCACTCTCATTTTTTCTCAAGATACACAAGATTGCAGAATGTAAATTCTCTCCTTCAGTTGTAAATGAGCGTTACAGACTTACTGGTATTTGCAATAACTCTACACAGCTCACTTAACTTTTCCTTTTCGTCAAGTGTATTTATCTTATGACATGGCTGCAATCTGGACACATACCCTTCGGAATCCACTACCATTATTAACCTCCTTTACAGGTTCATATTTCTACATCTACTGATACCAGTCTGCCTATTCCACCACCTTATCAATATCATATTTATTTTGCTTTCTATTTCTAATTGTCTGTAATTTTGGACACCATTTCCTCTAGCCCTGTATCCAAACCATTGTCGCCATTAACCACTTTTCTCCCCCCCTCAAGAATCACAAGATTGCAGAATGTAAATTCTCTCCTTCAGTTGTAAATGAGCATTACAGACTCTTACTGGTATTTGCAATAACTCTAAACAGCTCAATGTGAGTTAATCACTTTGGTAGGAAGAATAGAAAAATAGAATATTTTTTAAATGGTGATAAACCATTAAATGTTGGTGTTCGGAGAGATTTAGGTGTCCTCGTACAGGAAACACAGAAAGGTAGCATGTAGGTACAGCAAGCAATTAGGAGTTTTCCCAGCATTTTCTGTTGTTATTTCGGATTTCCAGCATCCGCAGTATTTTGCTATCAGGCAATTGACATGTTGGCCTTTATTGCAAGGGGTTTGGAGTACAAGAGTAAGGAAGTCTTACAACAATTGTACAGGTCTTTGGTGAGACCACACCTGGAGTACTGTGCACAGTTTTGGTCTCCTTATCTGAGAAAGGACATATATGCCTTAAAGATGGTGCAACGAAGGTTCACTTTGATTCCTGGGATGAGAGGGCTGTCCTATGATGAGAGATTGTGTAGAATGGGCCTGTACTCTCTGGAGTTTAGAAGAATGAGAGATGATCTCATAGAAACATACTAGATTCTGAAGGGTAGATGCTGAGAGTGTTTCCCCTGGCTGGCGAGACTAGAACTAGGGGGCAGTCTCAGGATAAGGGTTCGGCCATTTAAGTCTGAGTTGAGGAGAAATTTCTTCACTCAGAGGGTTGTGAATCTTTGAATTCTCTACCCCAAAGGGCTGTGGATGCTGAGTGGCTGAGTATATTCAAGGCTGAGATAGGTAGATTTTTGGACTCTAGGGGAATCAAGGGATATGGAGATCAAGCGGGAAAGTGGAGTTGAGGTCGAAGATCAGCCATGATCTTATTGAATGGCGGAGCAGGCTGGAAGGGCCGTATGCCCAACTTCTGCTCCTAGTTCTTATGTTCTTATATACACAGTGAACAGAAGCAGTCCCAGAACAGGACCCTGAGTGACATTGCTACCTACTTCCAATCACTGATAAACTCCTACTCTTGGTTTCCTCCTTTCTACCCTACCCATAATTCTAATAGTCTCCTGTATGGTACCTTGATAAATGCTTTATAAAAGTCCATATACACCGCATCCACTGCATTTCCCCTCATCCACCACATTTTAAATTAGATATGGTATGATTATAGTCACTGCACATAACTAATTCAATAAATAAAATAAGTCTAGACTGAGACATGGCAGGGCAGGTTGTGTGTCTGGACTGCAGTATGTGGGAGTTTGTGGACAGCGAGACTGTCCCGAGCGAACACATCTGCAGGAGATGTCTCCATTTTGAATCTCTCCGGCTCAGAGTCATTAGGGGGATAGATAGCGTCCTCTGCAGTCAAGAACGAGAATCCAGAAGGGTGTGTTGCCCACCTGGTGCCAGGGTAAGGGATGTCTCACGGCGGCTGGAGAGGAACTTGGAAAGGGAGGGTGGAAATCCAGTTGTCATGGTCCATGTTGGAACAAACAACATAGGTAGGAACAGGGAAGATGTCCTGCTGAAAGAGTATCAGGGGATAGGGTTTAAATTAAAAAGCAGAACCTCGAGGGAAATAATTTCTGGATTATTGCCCGAGCCACGTGCAAATTGGCATAGAAGCAGACAGATCAGGAGAATTAACACGTGGCTGGTGTGGGAAAGAGGGGTTCCTTTTCATGCGACACTGGCACCAGTTCTAAGACATGAAGGAGCTGTACCGATGGGACGGGCTCCACCTGAACCGGGATGGGACCTGTGTCCTAGCGGAAAGGGTAAATAGGGAAGTGGCAAAGGCCTAGAAATTGGGTATAGCCCCGCTTGAGGCTTTAGAACTGGTGCTGCGCAAAGTTTATAGCCAGACGAAACTTATCGCTGCCTGGCGCGATATTGGGTCGCATCGCCCCCAAAGGGGATTGAGGCGCGAATTCAGACGTTGCACGGGCCTCTTAAGGCGCAAAACTTCCGGCGCTACCCAATATCCGCGCAGACGGGCGCAGCGGATCTCAATTACCGATAACCACGAGACTTCCAGGCGCCGGCCGGCTCTTAAAGGGGTGGGTCAGTCAGCCTCAGCTTCCACACACAACGCCCTGTAGGCCTCAGAATCGGCGCTCTTCCTTCTCTGGCGCAAAAAACTTGGTCAGGATGGAGAAGGTGAGACAGAGAGCAGAGCGCTTCAGCACTGAGGCTCTGGAGGAGTTGGTGTCTGCAGTGGAGCGCCGTCGAGATGTTCTGTATCCTGACAATGGCAGGAGGCCGAATCAAAAGGATTACCGCCGAGCTTGGAGGGATGTTTCTCAGAGGGTCAACTCCAGCAGCATGGCGACCAGGAGCCCTGTTCAGTGCAGGAAGAAATTCAACGACCTCACTCGGGTCGTTAGGGTGAGTGTTGTTTATGCAAACTTCTGATTCCCTCCATCTGCACCTGACTTCGCGCACCCTCTTGCCATGATGCCCCAATGGCCATCTGTCAGCAAGCACCCATGGCCCTTTCTGGCCACACACATGCACATTTGACTCAAGGCATCATGTAAGGGCTCTTGCACCATGGGGGGCATGAGATGCTCTCTCAAGGCATCATGTTACAGAGCTTCCCCTTCTTTCCCCTGCAGTCCAAGCTGGCGACGATCGGAAAGGATCAGCGTCGAACCGGTGGCGGACCTCCACAAGTGGTCACTCTCACAGATCTCGAGGAGAGTGTGCACCAGATTCTTGGAGGACGTCCGAGTGGTCCCGTTACCACTGCAGTTGCCGACCCCCTTCTCGACAGCGAGGGTAAGGCTCTCACCTTTTTCAGCTGTCTCCTTCCACTTGGTCCCCCCGCCAGCATGCTTTCTCAGTGTGCAGCCATGTCAGAGCCTTGCCGCAATCTGGCATGCCTTGCCGCCAACCTGACCTTTTGCTAAAGCCACTCTTCCACCTCCCTGCTTTCAGATGCTGCATCACCAACTCGGGATCTGCGCCCTGAAGCTGCCAGTGCCAGTGCCTCCGGAGGCGAGGATCAGGAGGAAGCTGGAGCATCCATTCCAACTTCAGGGGAGCGTACACATCTGCAGACTGGGGATAGTAGTTCCCTGGAGGGGAGGGGGGGGGCTCTGCTGATGAGCCAGTTGCCGGAACAAGTGGCGTGCAGCAGCGCGGGGTGGGGGGAGTGTAGGCAAGTTCGGCCACTGACTCCCCAGAGGGCAAGGCAGGGAGTGATGACTGCTGCACAGAGTGCAGAGGAGGTGCATAGCCTTGCTGAAATGAGCACCCAGGCCCGGCTCAGGCACACTGAGCTGATGGCTGCAGTGGGGAGGATGCCTCAGTCGATAGAAACACTGGCAAAGAGTGTGTTGGACTTTGGAGCAGCAATGGAGAGGACTGTCCAGGGCTTCGGGGCAGCAATGGAGAGGACTGTCCAGGGCTTTGAGGCTGCTATGGAGAGGACTGTCCAGGGCTTCGAGGCTGCAATGGAAAGGACTGTTCAGAGCCTCGGACAATCCCTGGAAAGGTCTGTCCAGGGCTTGTCCGAGGCAGTGGAACGGACTGCTCCGGCCTTGTCCGAAGCAATGGAAAGAACTGTCCAGGGCTTCTCCGAAGCACTGGCACCTGCCACACAGGTCCTCACTGCTGCCACGCAGTCACTTGCTGGCCTCGTCCACACCCAGATTGAGGCAAAGCGAACTCTCACTGCAGTCACCCTATCTGCATCAGCTAGGATCACCCCGGGCCCTTCCAGTACCATACAAGGCCAGGAATCAGTAGAGCAGGCGATTGTGGCGGTTGAGCCGAACCGGTCCCCTCAAGAGAGCCAGTGTGTCGTCCGACCATGGTGCAGGTGTCCTCTCTCGGCAGGTGACCATTGCTCATGCCACCGCTGGTACGTCTGCAGTGCAGCTGCCACCACCTGCAGGGCACACTGCTTCCAGCCATGCTCAGATCAAGCAGCCTGCGTCCGCACCCTCCAAGACCAGAGGTCGGCCAGGCCGTCCCTCAGGGGCTCCTGCGCTTCCACACAGTCAGCAGGCTTCCCCCAGCCTTGACCCCGCCACTGGGGTTCAATTACGTAGGAGCAGCAGGGAGGGAAGGGGCCGACCGCGAAAGAGAAGTCGTTCTCCATCAAGGGGCCAGCAGTAGAGGGAGGTGCAGAGATGTTTCTTTGGCCAAATTGAAGGACTCCCTCACCTGTTGTGATTGTTGGAAATGGTTTGTTTAGTTTTGCGGCTTTGCTGAAGAGTTAACTGTTATTTTGTTAGTTATGGTTTCTGTTGACATGACGTTGTTATGCTGGAAGGAAGGACTTTTGTGACAATAAAGCAACGTTTTAATTTGCAATGGTACACGTAACTATTTAGTCATGCTGGCCTTCAGAGCCTTTCAAAGATCCGCAGTGCGCAGGACGAATGACAACCATCATTCCGCCAGAGGGGCCTGGAACCGAGTCCTGATGAGCTTCTGACGGATGGCCCTTCCACTTGCAGGAGCCCTCCCATCTTCCTCCTCCTCCTCCTCGTCCGCATGCTCCTCCTCCTCGTCCGCCTGCTCGTCCTCCTCCTCCTCCTCCTCGTCCGCCTGCTCTGCTGGACCTTGAGGGACAGCTGGCATTGGCTGGGTGCGTCAAATCGCCAAGTTCTGGAGCATGCAGCAGACGACGACGATGTGACCCACTTGCTCCGGCGAGTACTGCAGGGCTCCCCCCGAATGGTCCAGACAGCAGAAACACTGTTTGAGCACACCAATAGTGTGCTCGACAATGTTCCTAGTCGCCTGATGGCTGCTGTTGCACAGCTCTTCTGCTGGGGTGGCGGCCAAACGGAGTGGTGTCATGAGCCATGGGCAGAGAGGATAGCCCTTGTCCCCAAGAAGCCAGCCTCATGGGCGAGCCGGCCCCTCAAAGGTCACAAACTGAGGTCTGCCGCAGGATGAAGGCATCGTGGCTGCTCCCTGGGAATTGGGCGTTGACTGCCATGATCATTTGGCGGTGGTCACAGACCAGCTGCACATTGAGGGAGTGGAACCCCTTGCGGTTGCGGAAGTCCTCAGGATTGAGCAATGGCGCCCGCAAAGCCACGTGTGTGCAATCAATCGCCCCCTGCACCATGGGGAAGTCCGCAATAGCAGCGAAGCCCTGCGCGCGCTCCGCCTGCTCCTCCAGGCTCAGAGAGAAGTTGATGAATTGACGCCTTCGTCTATAAAGGGCAGCTGTAACTTGCCGGATGCAACAATGGACTGCAAACTGAGAGATATTCGCAATGTCCCCAGTGGCTGCCTGAAAGGATCCGGTGGCATAGAAATTGAGGGCAACAGTCACTTTAACGGACACCAACAGAGAGGTCCTGCACCGTAGACGCGGCTGCAGATCCTGAGCAAGCAGGTGGCACAGCTCAGTTACAACCTCCTTCCCGAATCGGAGCCTTCGCACACACTGCTCCTTTGACATTGCAAGGTATGAGACCTGCTGCCTGAATACCCTCGCAGCGTACCCTCGGATTGGCCAACCTCCATTGCCCCTCCTCCTTCTGGCCAATCCCGGCCCTCTCTCCCGCCGTCTCTCTGCCCCTTCACAGTGTCCGGCCATGAGGACGTTGCCATCCAAAGCAGCTCCCATTCCGATGCCAGTCGGTCCAAACGCTGTTAGGTGTAGCGCTCCAGCTGCTCCGGACAGGTTTGAAGGTCCCAAGTATTCTAAGACTAAATTCCAAAAAATCTGCACCACAGTAGCTCACCAACTCTCTCCAGCAACGATCACAATGAACAGGCCAAGTGGCTGCAGCTTTTATACTAGAGCTGTCCCCTTTAAATAGCACCCCCTGACTACGAGAAGGGCATGGTAGCGTTCCAATGAACTGTCACTAACAGCGCTAGGCGCAAAGGTTCCGGGCGCCACCGAATATCCGGTCCGGGGCGCCAAAAAGGCGTTGCACACTGAAATGACGTCATGATCTGCCTGCGCCCGTGGGCGCGCGCAAAGAGTTAACGCCGGCGCTAAAACAATACTCAATATGGGAGGTGGCGCAATATTCACAGCACCCGCCCGAACATTGGGTAACGCCCCAATTCTCAGGCTCTTTAGGCGCTAATTGCTGGCGCTACCAACTGAATTTCTAGGCCAAAGGCTTTAAACTAGCAAGATGGGGGGAGGGAGCTACAAGAAACGTAACCAGCCTAAATATAAACAAAACAGGAAAAGAGAGCACAGGAAATAATAAAGTAAGGGAGGACATTTATGGCAAGGGAATAAATAGAGTTATAGAATAGAAATCTAAAAAGATGGTTAAACATAAAGCGAGAGGAAATCCTATTAAAAATGAGTTAAACTGTCTGTACAGCAATGCACATTGTCCATAATAAAACAGGGGAGCTGGAGGCAATCATACATTGCGAGGAACCAGACATAGTAGAGATTATTCAGACATGGCTACAGAAAAATCAGGATAAACATTGCAGGGTATAACATATTTAGAAAAGATAGGGAAGGAAAAAGGGGAGGTGGAGCAGCTGTACTTATTAGAGATAACATAATGAAAGTAGAAAATCAGCAAGACAAAAATAGAATCCATATGGCTAGAGATAAAAGATAATAAAGGATCAATCACACTAATAAGCGTATTCTACAGTCCACCTAATAGTGGAAGGGAGGTGGAGGAAGAAATAGGCAGACAAATTAGGGAAATGAGTAAAAAACATAGAATAATCATCATGGTGGATTTCAACAACCCTGATATTAATTGGCCAGAAGAGGTAGGTAAAGGGGATAAGAGAATGGAGTTCCTACAATGTGTACAGGACTCCTTTCTAACCCAATATGTAAAAAGCCCAACAAGGGAGGATTCAATATTGGATCAAGTAATGGGGAATGAACCAGAGCAGATAAGAGAAGTAAGCGTAGGGGAACATATAGGCAATAGTGACCAGAATATAATACACTTTAAGATGATAATTGAAAAGGACATAAGTATGACGAAAACCAGATTAATAGACTGGAGAAAAGCTGATTTTGAAGGGCTGAGAATAGAACTTGGGAAACAAAAATGGGCAACAATATTGGCAAACAACAATGTAGAACAGCAATGGTAAACATTTAAAATGGTGTTCAACAGAGTGCAGGAACAATATATTCAGCTAAAATGAAAGAACAAACAAAACAATAATGAGGCTCCATGGATGAATAAAGCCATTAGGGAACAATTGAGGGTAAGGAAAGAGGCATACATTAAGTACACAGACAGTAGGGGAGTGCATGATAAGAGAGAATACGAAAAGATTAGGAGAGATGTCAAAAAAACAATTAGGGAGGCAAAGTGGAACTATGAAATTAAGTTATCAAGGAACATAAAACAAAATAGTAAAATATTTTATAGGCACATCAAAAAAAAAAGGAAGGTTGGGGTGGGAATAGGGCCATTAAGGGATAGTCAGGACAATACCACAGGTAACGATAGAGAGATGGCAGAAATATTAAATAATTATTTTGCTTCAGTATTTACCAGGGAGATAGAACAGGTGGACATGACATTGGATGATGAGATTAGTAATGAGTTAAGTGCATTTAAAATAAAAAAAAGGGATAATCAAACTCAAAGAGGATAAAACCCATGTCCGGATGGATTGCATCCTTGCATTTTAAAAGAATCTAGGGAAGAGATAGCATAGGCATTACTATGCATATTTAATAATTTGTTAGGATAAGATATAGTGCCAGAAGACTGGTGGATAGCTAACGTAATACCGATATTTAAGACGGGGGATAGAACATGTCCAGGGAATTATAGACCAGTCAGCTTAACATCGGTGGTAGGAAAAATAACGGAATCCCTACTAAAGGAGAAAACAGAAGAACATCTAGAAACCAAAAATATAATAATGAATAGTAAACATGGATTTCAAAAGGGAAAGTCTTGCTTGACCAACCTTAGTGAATTTCTTGAAGAGGTAACAGAGAGCGGACAATGGTAATGCAGTAGATGTAATTTATCTGGATTTTCAAAAGGCCTTCAATATGTACCCCATAATAGACTGATGAACAAGGTCAGAGAATGCAGAGTCAGGGGACAAGTAGCAGAATGAATTGCTGGCTGGCTTAAGGACAGAAAGCAGAGAGTAGGAGTAAAGGGTAGCTATTCACAGTGGCAGAAGGTGGGTAGTGGTGTTCCACAAGGATCAATGCTGGGACCACTGCTGCTCACAATTTACATTAACGATTTGGACTTGGGAATCAAAAACACAATTTCTAAATTTGCAGATTACACCAAATTTGGGGGGGGGGGGGATAGTCAATACTGAGGAGGACTGCAACAAGTTACAGGAGGACATTAATAAACTTGCAGAATGGGCATATAATTGGCAAATGAAGTTCAACACAGATAAATGTGAGGTATTACATTTTGGTAGGAAGAATAGGGAGGTCACTTATCACTTGGAGGGTGCGAGTTTAGGTGGGGTAGAGGGACAAAGGGATCTCGGAGTACAAATACACAAATCAGTAAAAGTTGTGACGCAGGTTAGCAAGGGCATAAAAAAAAGCAAACCAATTGGAATAAACGGGTCTTTTTCCGAGTGGCAGGCAGTGACTAGTGGGGTACCGCAGGGATCGGTCCTCGGACCCTAGCTATTCACAATATATATTAATTGTGGTAAACCACTTTTATCATTCACTATCATTACACTATAGTTATCACTGTTATATCGTTACTCTATGGTTATCACTGTTCACACTGTTGTATCACTATATGAGGTCGCCTCTTGTCACACTGTTATACCTGGGCTGACCACTGCTGACTCCGCCCATGGCTCCACCTACCTGCCCAGGTATAAAGGTGGTCGACTGGCTGGTATTCCTCCTTGTTGGATCCGATCACCCACGAGGGTGGGCTCTGTTATTTAGCCAATAAAAACCTATAGTTACTTTCTTAACTCGTCGCTTTTCATTGGATGAATTGATAGGTATATCAATTTTATTGGCTAAATTTTAAAATGTCGTTCCCTGAGCAGCAAAGCGAGCAGCAAAACGACCAGCCAGACGCCGAGCTACAACAGCCACAGCAGCCAGCTTGGCTGCGAGCCCTCAGACCACCGTACCTGGATCTAAACCCACAGGCTGCAAACTCAGCCCTCGACTTCGAACACTGGCTGAGCTGTTTCGAGTCCTACCTGGGAGAATCCGGCGTGCCTCAGAGATCCAAGCTAAGAGTTCTGACCGCCCAAGTGAGCCCTAAAGTATTCGCACTCATCCGGGACCTTAAAACATACGAGGACGCCATCAACCGGCTGAAAAGACAGTACCAGAGCCCGGTAAATTCCATGTATGCCAGACACCTCCTAAAATCCCGCCCGCAACAGCCAGGAGAGCCCGTGGATGAATTTTTACGGGTGCTACAAGCACTCGGCAGAGACTGTAACTTTAAAGCGGTAACGGCGGCAGAAAATACTGAAGACAATGTCCGCGATGCCTTCGTGAAAGGCCTGCGGTCCGACTACTCACGGCAAAGACTACTGGAAGCAAAGGACCTCGACCTGGACAAAGCTGCAGCCCTCGCTCGCTCTCTAGAAGTGGCCCATCGGGACCTCGAGGCATACTCAAGGTACTGTAACTCGCGACCCTGGGACTTGGGACCGACCCCGACCGCAATACCCCCCGCAGCAACCCCCCTGGGACCTACCTCAGCGTCCCGGACCCGATCGAGACCGCCACCCCCGGGACCGGCTCCGACATCGGACCCCCGCGATCGGGCCGCCGGCTGCTTCTTCTGCGGCCAGGCGAAACACCCGAGGTCGCGCTGCCCTGCCAAAAACGCGACCTGCTCGACCTGCTTGAAGAAAGGCCACTTCGCAAAGGCCTGCAGAGGGGGATCAACAGAGGCCAGCAGTGCCTCATGCGAGCTGTGGGGGCGGCCATCTTCCATCAAGGCAACAGAGGCCAGCATCCCCACATGAGTCATGGGGCGGCCATCTTTGATCCAGGCAACCGACACCAGCAGTGCCTCATGTGAGTTACGGGGGCAGCCATCTTCTCCGCCATTTTGTCCAACCTCGTGGGAGACGCCATTTTACCCACCACGCTCGACCGCCACCGTGCCTCTAGACCCGACTACCGCCTCACCCGCAGACTACAGCAACTCGCTCAGCTATACACTAGCCTCCGTCACACTGGACCAAGCCCGCCCGCATCACCTGTCCAAGTCCATGATGGACATCAAAGTAAACGGCCACGCCACGACCTGCCTGTTCGACAGCGGAAGCACGGAGAGTTTCATCCACCCAGACACGGTGAGCCACTACTCCCTCCCTGTCCAGCCAACGCGCAACCGGATCTCGATGGCATCGAGGTCCCACGCCACAGACATCAGCGGCTACTGTGTTGTGACCCTGTCGGTTAAGGGTACGGAGTTTAAAAATTTTAAACTCCTCGTCCTGCCCCAGCTATGCGCTGCCGTCCTACTAGGGCTAGACTTCCAATCCCACCTCCAAAGCGTCACGCTAGCATACGGCGGACCCCTCCCCCCACTCTCAGTCGACAAACAGCAGATTTTAAACCGCCCACCGCGTAACACCTGCGGCCTATCCACCCTCAAGGTCCCGCCACCTTCCCTGTTCGCTAACCTCACCCCCGACTGCAAACCCGTCGCTACCAAGAGCGGGCGGTACAGCGCCGGGGACAGAGCTTTCATTAGCTCTGAGGTGCAGCGTCTCCTGAAGGAGGGCATCATCGAAGGGAGCACCAGCTCCTGGCGTGCCCAGGTCGTGGTCGTTAAGACCGGCAATAAAAACCGCCTGGTCATCGACTACAGCCAGACCATAAACAGGTACACCCAGCTGGATGCATACCCCCTTCCCCGCATATCTGATATGGTCAATCAGATCGCACAATACCGAGTATTCTCTACCATCGACCTTAAGTCGGCCTACCACCAACTCCCTATCCGCCCTGAGGACCGCCAGTATACCGCCTTCGAGGCGAATGGCCGCCCCTACCACTTCCTTAGGGTTCCCTTCGGCGTCACCAACGGGGTTTCGGTCTTCCAAAGGGAGATGGACCGGATGGTTGACCAGAACGGGCTGCATGCCACGTTCCCCTACCTAGATAACGTCACCATCTGCGGCCGCGACCGGCAGGACCATGACGTTAATCTGGAGAGATTCCTCCGTACGGCCCAACGGCTGAACCTCACCTACAATAAGGAGAAATGTGTGTTTAACACCTCGCGCCTCGCCATCCTCGGCTGTGTAGTAGAGAACGGAGTCATCGGCCCCGACCCCGAAAGAATGCGCCCCCTCATGGAGCTACCCCTCCCCCACTGTCCAAGGGCACTAAAGAGAACCCTGGGGCTCTTCGCCTACTATGCCCAATGGGTGCCCAATTATGCGGACAAAGCCAGACCCCTCATGAAGTCCACATCCTTCCCCCTTATGGAGGAAGCGTGCGCAGCCTTCTCCCTCATTAAGGGAGACATTGCCAAGGCCACAATGCACGCAGTGGATGAGTCCATCCCCTTCCAAGTGGAGAGCGATGCATCCGACTTCGCCCTAGCCGCTACCCTTAACCAGGAGGGGAGACCGGTGGCCTTCTTCTCAAGGACCCTACAGGGCCCTGAGATCCGACACTCGTCGGTCGAGAAGGAGGCCCAGGCGATTGTGGAGGCGGTACGACGCTGGAGGCATTACCTGGCAGGCAAACGATTTACCCTCCTCACCGACCAGCGTTCGGTCGCTTTTATGTTTAATAACAAGCTGAGGGGCAAAATCAAGAATGACAAGATCTTGAGGTGGAGAATCGAGCTCTCCACCTATGATTATGATATCTTGTGCCGGCCAGGTAAGCTGAACGAACCCCCTGATGCTCTTTCACGAATTACATGCACCAGCGCGCAAATTGATAGACTTCAGACCCTCCACAACGACCTCTGCCACCCCGGAGTCACCAGACTTTACCACTTCATTAAGGCCCGCAACCTGCCCTACTCCATCGAGGAGGTCAGGACCATGACCAGGAACTGCCAGACTTGTGCCGAGTGCAAACCGCACTTCTTTAGGCCGGACAGAGCAAGCCTGATCAAGGCCACCCGCCCCTTCGAGCGCCTGAGCATCGACTTTAAGGGGCCCCTCCCGTCCTCTGACCGCAATGTGTACTTCCTCAACATTGTTGATGAGCACTCCCGTTTCCCCTTTGCCTTCCCCTGCCCAGACATGACCAGTACCACAGTCATTAAATGCCTGAATGACCTCTTCGCCTTGTTCGGGTTCCCAAACTATATACATAGTGACCGGGGCTCCTCCTTCATGAGCGAGGAACTCCGTCAGTTCCTACTAGCGAGAGGTATCGCTGCAAGCAGGACCACCAGCTACAACCCCCGAGGGAACGGGCAGGTGGAAAGAGAGAACGCGACGGTATGGAAGGCCGTCCTCTTCGCCTCAAAGTCTAAGGGCCTCCCAACTTCCCGCTGGCAGGAAGTCCTCCCGGCAGCGCTGCATTCCATCCGGTCACTACTGTGCACGGCCATTAACGCCACTCCCCATGAACGAATGTTTGTTTTCCCCAGGAAGTCGACTACAGGAACCACGCTACCAACCTGGCTGACCTCTCCGGGGCCCGTCCTGCTGCGAAAGCACGTGAGGGCCCATAAAACGGACTCCCTGGTCGAGAGGGTGAACCTCCTGCACGCCAACCCCCAGTACGCCTATGTGGCATACCCAGACGGGCGGGAGGACACAGTCTCCTTACGAGACCTCGCACCCTCGGGCACTCCTGAGACACCACCGTTACCGCCCACCCCCCCCACATGCCACCCGAGGTAGACGGCATGCCGGAACCCCACGAGCCTTCGCCGACCACGCAGACACCAGCATTAACACCGGATAATGCAACACCGCCGCTGCGACGATCAGAAAGGCTTACGAGGCCTCCGGACAGACTGACATACCAGAACTGGTAGTACACTTCACCCCACCGGACTCAAATCTAAACAAGGGGTGAATGTGGTAAACCACTTTTATCGTTCACTATCATTACACTATAGTTATCACTGTTATATCGTTACTCTATGGTTATCACTGTTCACACTGTTGTATCACTATACGAGGTCGCCTCTTGTCATGCTGTTATACCTGGGCTGACCACTGCTGACTCCGCCCACGGCTCCACCTACCTGCCCAGGTATAAAGGTGGTCGACTGGCTGGTATTCCTCCTTGTTGGATCTGATCACCCACGAGGGTGGGCTCTGTTATTTAGCCAATAAAAACCTATAGTTACTTTCTTAACTCGTCGCTTTTCATTGGATAATTGATAGGTATATCAAGGGGCAGTTAGATAAGCATATGAGGGAGAGGGGAATAGAGGGTTATGCTGATAAGTTAGATGAGGAAAGACGGGAGGAAGCTCAAGTGGAGCATAAACGCCAGCATGGACTGGTTGGGCCAAATGGCCTGTTTCTGTGCTGTATATCTTATGTAACCTGGCAATGTGATCAAACTTTAATGGCCTTGCTACCACTTGAGCATATCCAGTCTCGCTCCGAGAATATTCTAACATCTATGCTTTAAGTCCAGCTTTATATACATTATATAAGTACCCTTAGTTCTAGCGGACCTTGTGCCCCCGGGAGGCCTCCCATCAATCGTGTGCTTTGTTTTTAGGTTAGCAGCCATCTGTTTTACTACATTCTTCTAGATTACAATACCTGACACTACAGGACTCCCTTAAACCATCCTATAAACATGAGATCAGAACGGAGACAGGGTGCCTCATTACGTGGTATTTATCAAGGGCAAACTAACTAAACAAGGTTTAGACAATCTTTTAGCTGAAGGATTGCTGATGCTAACAATATTATATAGAAAACCTTATTCTAAGGTGAAAGCTTGCGAAAATGCTTTTCTTACAAATGTTGGGTAAAAACATAAGTGCATTTCATGAAAGCGAAATCAATACTTCCAAGTTGACCTTGAGTTAAGAAATGTAGGTGAGTTTTAAAAAATGACTTGAATTCTTTAGCAATGCAAGGTAATTGAGAGAGGATGGCAACAGGGCTGATATCATCATAAATCTTAATTTCCAGAAAGCATTTAGATATTTTACAAGAGACTTGTGGCTAAAGTAACAGCACCCGAGATAAAGGAAAAATTATAAATTGGCTAGAAAATAGCAAAGAATAATTGCCAAATTGTGTAGGTGTGACCACCTGAGCCACCAAGTAATTTGTACTGGGACTTCTTCTGAAAGACTTCTTCTTCCTACACTGTCCAATATTCTTAAAATGACAAGACAATTTTTTTTATCTTCAACATTTCCCTCATACTAGGCAAGCAGCACAAACTCTGGATTCATCAGTAGCTCCTGTCTTACAGCAGAATGAAGATACATTGGATAGATTTGGGCAAATTGCTTTAAAAAGATTTTATTGTGCCCAGATTAATATAAGGAAGCAACACCAGAGAACATTTTTATTTGTGCTTTTATAAAATATCACTTCAGTAGATCTAGATGGCCAGTTAATATTAAATGAACATGTGATCTTTATGATGTCAGCAGTTCCACAAAATTCTATACCGAGCTGGCAGTTTTTTTCTTCCAATTTTCTCCACACTGATGTATGGTTCCCCAGGTGGTAGCTGTCCACAGTACCTCGCCCAATGACCGTATAAGTCGGAAAACTCATCAACAATGTACTACTTGCTTTAAATGAAGAATTAACAACAGGAACTAGTTGCTGAAGGGAAATCTTAAGACTGTGCTCCCAGACCCTGGGACTTCCCTACCCGATGCTTCCAGCTCCTGAAATCCCTCTCCCAGTTATCCCACAATCTGTCCCAGTGTCCCAGAGCTAAAGCTCTTCCCCCCGCGCCCCCCCCGCCAAAGAAAGACCCTGGATCCCCCTCATAGTACTTCTCGACCCAGTGAGTCCAATCCATTAAAGCTAGATCCATGCCCCCTTCTCAGTGCTGCCACACCCCAGGACTGCCCCCAGTGTTGATAAATCAGTGTCCTTTATTCTTGACAGATCACCCCTATTCATATAAAACCTCCTACTTATGAGAAAAATCACAGGAAATTTGCTAGTTAAATAGAAAAATGAGGGATGTTCCATACAGAAATATGGATCTTTAAAGTCTGGTACCATGCAACAGTCATATTCGGAAAATAGAAGCACATGGTATTAAAGGAACAGTAGTAAATTGGGTATGTGGCTAAGGAGTAGAATGCAGGGAGTAGTGGTGAACAGATGCTTTTCTGACTGGAGGAAAGAATGCAGTGGGGTCCCCCAGGGTTCGGTATTAAGACCATTGCTTTCCTTGCTATATATAAATGACCTGGACTTGGGTATAGGGGATACAATTTCAAAGTTTGCAGATGATACAAAACTTGGCAAAGTAGCAAATAGTGAGCAGGGTAGTAGCAGGAGGACATAGACAGACTGCTGAAATGGGCAGACATATGGAAGATGCAATTTAATGCAGATAACTGAAGTGATGCAGTTTAGGAGGAACAACATGGAAAGGCAGTATAATCTAAATGGTACTATTTTGAGGAGGTGCAAGAGCAGAGGGACCTGGGGATATAAATATTTATAAATCTTTGAAGGTAGCAAGGCAAGTTGATATGGCAGTTAAGAAAGCATATGGGATACTTCGCTTTGTAAATAGGGGCATTGAATACATAAACAAGGAAGTCATGCTAAACCTTTACATATCACTGGTTAGGCCTCAGCTGGAGTACGGTGTACAATTCTGGGCACCACACTTTAGGAGGGATGTCAAGGTCTACCAGGATGATACCAGGCATGAGAGACTTAAGTTATGTGGAGATCTCGGAGAAGCTAGGATTGTTCTCCTTAGAGCAAAGATGGTTAAATGGACACTTAATAGAGGTATTCAAAATTATGAGGGGAATTTGTTTCTTCTGGCAAATGGGTTGGTAACCAGAAGACATAGATTTAAAATAATTGGCAAAAGAACTAGAGGAGAAATTTCTTCACACGGGGGTTGTTAAGATCTGGATCACAGTACCTGAAAGGGTGGTGGAATCAGATTCTATAGGAACTTTCAAAAGGTAATTGAACATGTACTTGAAGAGGACTAATTTGCAGGGTTATGGGGAAAAAGTTGAGCTCTGGAACTAAATTGGAGAGCTCTTTCAAAGAGCTGGCACAAGCACAACGGTACAAATGGTCTCCTGTGCTGTAGATTGATTTTCTAATTAGCTAGAAATCAGTTCCAAAGGTTGGAAGCCAGAACATCGGGTTGATCTGATCACATCATTAGAGAAACGATGGCGTCGATTTTAAGCCCGCTCATGACAGACAGGCGAGGGTCTAGTGGGGGTTAAAAATTAAAAATCGGGGAACGTATCCCCAACAGTGTGGCTTGCGTGTGTCCTGTCTTGGAGAGGCGGAACACCTAATTATAACTTTTGAATCAGGCTCCCACAGTGCAGTTGGGAAAACCCAGCAGCTAAATGGAGACGGGAGCAGCTGGCTGCAGAAGGCAAGTGCTTTTTGGAGCACTTCTTGTGGGCCAGGCAGAGCAGGAGTGCTCGCTCCGGCCCCTCAAGCAAACCTTCTGCCAATCGCGGTCTCTCCTCGCTACCGCAATGGGCCAACACCCTCCTCCAACTCCCGATCTCAGGCCTGCCCTGATCTTGCCCTCCATCCCTCCCTCCAACCCACAATCTCCACCTGTCCCAATCTCGCCCTACCCAACAAGTCCCAGTAAATGTCTCAGCTAAATTAATTGTGTATTTAAGTTCTAGCAGCCTCAAGCAATATGAAATATTCATTATGCTAATATTTTCTGATTTATAGTATTGTATTGGAGAGCAAGGTTTAAGCTTGCCAAAGCCATCTAATACTGTAGTACCACCCACCAGATTTTATTTATTTTTAATTTCACTTTGTCACGTGTTTCCAAAATTTCTGAATTGAAATCTTCTTGTGTCTGATTTTTGATGATAATTTCTAAAGGCAGGGGTCATCTGAACTTGGGGAAGCTATTAATGAACAGATTATTAATTCCTTTGTCAATTCACCCCATTTTGGAGAATTCTATTGCTTAAATTAATACTTAGGGGGGGCATTAAAATCAGATTTTACCATTTCTACCAATAAATTCATGCATTTTTTCTAAACTTGAGCAGGATAAACAATTCACCATTGATTTCTTAACATAAATCAGGTCCACATTACACTTTTGACGCCAACATATTATGTGATGTCATGATGCAATACTCAATTTTTCAGCAGGAAATTAAATGAAGGTCGTGTAATATGGATTTTTTTTTTTAAAGGAGACCTAGCTTGTCTTAGATACTGCTGTATATTCTTTATAATACAGTAAACATCACTTTTTAATTCCTAGTTGGGTATGGGAACAAGGACAGCAGTGCAGTGATGCAGTTACCACACTGGTAGCCCCCTGAAGACCGAGCTCATCAATCAAAGGCTGACTCAGATAATCAAGGCATTAAAGTTTGGCTTTCTTGACTTTTAGTGATGTTCAAAAGAAAAACAATCTTATTTTACTGATTTTCTCCAAAATTTACCAGAATTTTTTTAATCCATCTTTTTAACCAATTAACTTCCTCTAATTTTAAAAACTGAAAGTAAAATCTGAAAAATTTCTTTTTAATGGCAATAAAATCTGATTTTAATGATCCTTATTAATACTTTAATTAGAAATTTGACCATGTAAATGTAAAAGTTAGTGAACTGGAAAGGAAAATAATTACGTGCAGCACAAGCGATGCGAATTAAACTAGCTTAAGTTCTTTATAAGCAAGTGGACAAAGATTATATATAATTTTTATATAAATATTTTCGGAATATTTATTCCCAAGTGGCCTCTTGCTGCTGGCTTTCTGCTGAGCAGACGGCAAGCCTGTCAATCTGGCCGGCTGCCGGGTAGGAAACGGAATTAGAAAAATGATAATTAGGTTCTGCCGTTAAATTCTCCGCGTCCTCTGGATTTCCAGGTTTCCCCCGCTCCCCGTAAATATTGGGGCCAAAGTCTCCAAGTGCTTGATGAGATAACTTGTCAACACCCCAAGGAGCTGAGTATGCAGTATGAGTTACCTGAACGGCTGTGGCCCGAAGGTTAAATATAGTCATAAGTTTATATGCAAAAGCAAAATACTGCAGATGCTGGAAATCTGAAATAAAAACAGAAAATGCTGGAAATACTCAGCAGGTCAGGCAGCATCTGTGGAGAGAGAAACAGAGTTAACGTTTCAGGTTGATGACTTTTGGTCAGAACATTCTGACAAAAGGTCAACGACCTGAAACGTTAACTCGGTTTCTCTCTTTACAGGTGCTGCCTGATCTCATAAATTTATATAGTTTTATGGAAAGCCTTCTGTGAGTCATAGGAGTAAAGCTTCATTGCTGCACTGCATTTTAAGAATTGCACAGACAGTATCAGATGCACTGACAAAATTATTGATAATGATCTGAAAATGTCAGGTTCCTTAATTAAGTTCACAGAAAGAGTAGGTTTGATGAGTGTTTATCACATAGCACACAGCTCACAATCAGTATTCCGACTGCACCAACTGCATTCTGAAACCTAAATAAAGAAACCCAATTTTCTTTATTCACTGGCGAGATTGTTTTTTTCCCTTCCTTTCCATTTACTCATTGTTTGCTGCTCATTATTACACATACTCCAGCAACTAATAGGTCCCTTGTTCAGTGTTTTCATTGCAATTTTGATAAAGTGTAATGGTAAATGGGTGCTATTTTCATGCAACTGCAATGCAGGCAATTTTTTTCACAAGGATTTCAGTAAGTGTAATGATGGACATTTGAAATCTTTGCACTATTGAACTGTGAAAAACTTACAGCAACACAATTATAGATCTGCTCTTCTAAACTTGAATTCTATCTGGAGTGTTAATTTTGAGGTGTGAAGTGCTGATGGATACAGGTCTGTCAATAGTCAATTTGTCAGAAATTTGGAGTAGCAAATTAAGAGTGCCAAGCAAGAAACATTTAGGCTTAAGTATTTTTTTTCTACAGCATTTTGGCATCAGTAAGCTAAATATGCCAACGACAACACTAAACACTGTCAGTGCAGCTTCAGGCTCAGGCAACAAGATATGCAATTTGATATTGTCCTTGATGGGATGGACAGTTAGGTTCCCCCCTGTTCGAGTCCGAAATAATGGGCTGAATTTTGACCTTTCCTTTGGGTTGGACGTGGGGGGGGGGGGGGGGCATGGAGCGGGTTGGTAGCCTGGACGTTCTATTAGCACGTTCTGCAGTGGCTTTTTAACAAAGCCACTGCAATTGAATCAGTCATGTGGGTTTGCCAGCCAATTAACTGGAGTGGGTCTGATGATGTCATGGATGACTCAACTTCAGCCCAGCTAATTAAAGCAGCAATGTACAGATCACAGTTGAAGGTTGGTGGAGGTGCAGGAGACAGTGAATTGCTGTCAGACTTAGTTAATTGTTAGAATACAAAGTTATAAAGGTTGTTAAGCAAAAATGAAGGCTCAGTGCCAAAAAGCTGGCCCCAGATTTAGTGATGCATCCCTGAAAATCCTACTCCAGGGAGTCAGAGCCTGCAGGGAGGTCCTCTTCCCTGGTGATGGGTGGAAGAGGACAGCAGCCGAGACAAAGAGGGCATGGCTGGAGATCGCAGAAGAAGTGAGCAGCAGGAGTGTGGTTCCCAGGTCCTGGGTACAGTGCAGGAAGAGATTTAATGACCTCATGAGGTCATGAAAAGTCAGTACAATGCCACATTGCCCTACATTCTGATGTGCGTGTTACCCCAACCCCCTCACACTGCCTTCCCAAGCCTACTCTTGCACGTCGCTCCTCACATCAACCTACCTTGCAGGTGCACCTATCCCTCTCTGTCTTTGCACCTACTCACATTCCCATCTGACTAACCACCACTGACACTCACTCATATCCTAATGCAATCATGAAATCATAGAAATTCACGGCACATTTGGCAATATCACGCCACTCCCTCATAGTCACCCTCTACAGCTGTAGCCTATCCATACAAAAGCAAAATATTGCAGATGCTGGAAATCTGAAATAAAAACAGCAAATGCTGGAAATACTCAGGTGGTCAGACAGCGTCTGTGGAGAGAGGAACAGTTAATGTTTCAGGTCGATGGCCTTTCATCAGAACCATAGCCCATCCATCCCTTACACTCATTCCATGACTCTCACTCAAAGGTCTCTTGTTTCCCTCCTTGCAGGAGAAGAGAGCCCAGAACACCAGGGAGAGGCAGAGAACCGGAGGTGGATCTCCAGTTACCACACCATTGACTGCAGCAGAGGAGGCGACGCTGGGCATCAGTGGAGTTGTGAAGCTGCTGGCGGTGGGAGATGGAGAGAGAGGAACCTCCTAGCTACATGGTGACAATTAAATGTCACACAGCACATGGCATACAACAGTCACTCATGGTGACTTGATGTCAGCAGCCAGTGAAATATGATCATGTGCATAATGGTAACTTAAAACATCCTTATCATAACAGTTCTAATTCATCTCCCACACGTCCATCAAGTGCCAACCCACTGTCCAGCCAGAGGAGGAAGACAACTCCTCAGAGGAAGCTGCGATCTCTGAGGGTTCACCATCACACGACCCATGCACACCCAGCCACAGCACAGATACACACACGTCGGTAGGTTCAATGAGAAAGAGAATAGTGTTGTCACTTGGTGTCTCACGGATCACAAGTGAGCAAGAACAGATGGTGGAGACAGGGACAGCAGTCGAGAGACTTCGTCGGAGCGCACAGGATGCTCCAAGCAGTGCTCAGCTGGACGCAGATGCTGAACCTCGGGGGCCATCGACAAAGATGATTCTTGAGCAGCAGCAAAAAATGAGAGGCACTCTGGCAGCTTTTCCAGCCGTGATGTGCATGATTGTAGGGAGAATGGAGGAGTCCATCTCCAACATGAGCAGCACCATATCGCAGGTGATGGCTACGATGTGTTCTTCCATGGATAGGGTGGCCATCTGCATGGAGCATCAAATGTGCCAGTCAAATGAGTGCATGTTTGCCATGAACAACAGCTTGCAGACCCTGATTGCAGCCATATCTAGGATGGATAGAAACCTAGAGTTGACCCTTAATCACCCCACTGATGTGCAGCAAAGTGCTCTCCAGCTCCTTACTAGCAGGGAAGTGCAGGTAACCCATGAGAGGGATGATGGTGAGAGGGGACATGGAAGTGTGGACTCTGCTCAAAGTGCTCGTACTTCTCCCCAGTGCCTCCCCCTCGGTCAGAGCCCCAGATGTTGCCTCGGATCTCGATAACCGAATCTGTCCCTGCACAGGTGCAGGAGGAGCAGTCTTTGGCAGGGCCCTCACAGGCTCCGAATCCCAGAGGACGTCTGCCAAAAGTGTCTGATCAGACAGAGCAGGGAAGTGAGCAGCCTGCCTCTACCTCTGCTGAAGCAACAGTGGGTGCACGTCATAGATGTAGTAGAAAAAGAAAAATGACACAGTTGTAGATGCACAAGGGTGTGTTCCAAAATGTTAGAGGGTTAAGTTGCAGTTCAATTTATGAGCCACATAAATGTATTTCTTTGCATCACTTACCCGTCATGTCCATTTTTGCCTGTTACCTGGGAAGTGGCCTTGTCAGTTGAAGTGAATAGTGAGACTTTACTAAACCTCGAGCAATGCACGTGTGTGTGTGTGTGTGTGTGTGTGTGTGTGTGTGTGTGTGTGTGTGTGTGTGTGTGTGTGTGTGTGAGAGTGAGAGTGAGAGACAGGAATGGTATGGTCATTTTAGGATTGCTTTGTGGTGTTGGTGGAGTGGTGGGGGGGCGGGTTGGTTCAGCATCTGGGTGCCATATGGGTGCAACTTAACTAAATCATGCCATTGCGAGACCATCCTGGGCCTCCCGGGTAGCAATGTGCGCTGCTGCCGGTTCCATCTCCACTTCAGGTTCTTCCTCCTCATGTTCCTCCTGCTGCTCCTCCTCCTCCTCCGAAGAGGCTCTGCACCTTGCTCCTCCTGCAGCTCCAATTCTCGCTGCTATGCTTTGTTTTGCATTGCTTTGATTATAATGCTCTTCAGCCTCATTGCTTGGCCTCCCCTCAAGGGTGTCATCAGCCACATCTTCAGTGGATAGCCCTTGTCTCCAAGCAGCCAGTTGGTAAGTCTGGTCAGAGGTGCGAACAGCTGAGGGAGAGTGGACTGGCGCAGGACAGAAGAGTCATGACAGCTCCTTGGGAATCTGGCACACACATGCATGATGATCTTTTTGTGGTTGCAGGCGAGCTGCACATTGAGGGAGTGGAAGCCCTTCTGGTTCACGAACACTCCTAGGCAATCTGGGGATGTCTTGATGGGCACGTGTGCAGTCAATGACACCCTGCACCTGTGGGAAGCCAGCCAGAGCCGCAAAGCCGAGCACCCGCTCAGTCTGACTGGCTTCATCAGTGGCAAAGTGTACATAAGTGCCTGACTTGTCAAACATGGCATCGGTCACCTGGGTGATGCATTTGTGGGCGGCCGACTGCAAGATCCTGCAAATGTCTATTGCAGATCCCTGGAAGGAGCCTGAGGCGAAGTAGTTGAGGGCAATGGTGACTTTGACAGCCACTGGTAAAGCGTGTCCACCAGGTCCACCTGATAGCAGATCTTCTTCCAACAAGCTACAAATGTCTGCCACAACCTGACGCAATATAGCCCGAGCCTCCTGAGACACCACTGTTCAGTCACGCCCAGGAAGCTCTTCCTCTGCCTGTATACCCTGTGTTGGGGTATCACCTCTGGCGAGGTGCACCCGTGCTCATCCCCTCTCTCCTGTGGGGCAGGTCAGTGAGAACACAGCTGCTGCTGCTCCTGCTGGTGTTGTCGCTACTGGGGCTCATCTTGGTCCGAATCTGAAACAACATAAGCGGCACCATTGCTGATCTGATAGATGCCAGGTGAAGTGGAGATCAGAGGCACAATCCTCCAATGTGAGAGTGACTTCCAATGTAGAGAGAGTGGCTTCCGAAGTTGTAGAAATCACCTGCAAACTCCTGAAAGCAAATTCTCAGCACAAATGTCGTCAGCAAGAGCCTTTCCCTTAGGCAAGGAAGCAGATATAAGGTGAGAGTATTTATGTGATCTTTTTCAACTGTCAATTGCACAACTCGCACAATGGCCGCTCAGTTCTTGCCTTGCTTTTACAGGCAAGGTTCAGGAAGCCCATGAATCTCGTGGGCAGCCAGTAAAAGCTGAAACATCAAGTTAAAAAGGCTGTTACTAGTCGGTTAACGAGCTCTCAAATACTTTAATTAGGTCGCCCGCCTTTCCCGAGCAGGTCTCTGGCATGTCGACTAATGCGCCCAAGTTAAAGACGGAAGTCGGTGGGATGAAGGCGGCTTCCAAACGCGGTCAATTTCAGCGCTTTTAACTGCCCACCCGTTTGCTAACCCACACGCTCTTCAAGGTGAAAATTCCGGTCAATGAGTTTCATCTAACAGCCTGCCAAAGGAAATCTGTTTTAAAACTGAGAAATGACAGAGGAGGGACAATACCCATAGTGCAGGCCACTACTAAAGTTCAGAGCAGTAAAAGAGAAGACAAAGTAAGTCAGGCAGTAGTGATTAGGTGATGCAAACTTGGGTTTTAAAATCCTGAAGATTGTACAAGGAAAAAAGTACTGAGGGGCATAATGTGTTCTACTGCTTTGAGGTCCTCAGATAGTAGTTTATAGTCCAACGCGAAGAATCACTGAAAAGACTACACGATAACACCAACAAGTTCCATCCCACCATCAAACTCACCATGGACTACTCCTCAGAATCAGTTTCATTCTTGGACACACGAATCTCCATCAAAGACGGACACCTCGGCACTTGACTCTACCGCAAGCCCACGGACAACCTCACGATGCTCCACTTCTCCAGCTTCCACCCTAACCACGTCAAAGAAGCCATCCCCTATGGACAAGCCCTGCGAATACACAGGATCTGCTCAGTCGAGGAGGAACGCGATGGACACCTACAGACGCTGAAAGACGCCCTCGTAAGAACGGGATATGACGCTCGACTCGTCGATCGACAGTTCCGACGGGCCACAGTGAAAAATCGCATAGACCTCCTCAGAAGACAAACACGGGACACAACCAACCGAGTGCCCTTCGTCGTCCAGTACTTCCCCGGAGCGGAGAAACTACGCCATGTTCTTGTGACCCCATCTCATTGCTCTTTGATGTAATGTTTTCCTGACTGACCTGTTTGGACACCATTTACACCTTTGATTGCTGTGATTATCTCTCTGCCGAGGTGTGATAAATAGCAGTTAGAAAGATTACCTGTAAACATCTGACATTATTCTCTGACTATATAAGCTGTGTTTTTATGCATCTCTCCACTTCACCTGACGAAGGAGCAGCGCTCCGAAAGCTTGTGATTTCAAATAAAGCTGTTGGACTATAACCTGGTGTTGTGTGATTTCTTACATTTGTCCACCCCAGTCCAACACCGGCATCTCCACACCATCAGATAGTAGGACACTGCAATAAATCTTTATTACAACACAATGGAGATGTAGGGTGGAAAAAGAACACAATAAAAATACTTCTCAGTTGAGGGGGTAGATTGGATTACTTTAACAAACTCGCCACTTACATCTCTATATAATAGTGGATAAGGGATAGCACCCGTTAAATCTTACAACCATCACATGCTACATTGGAATAAAAAAATCAGTGTACCATGCAAATTTAGGTCACAATTTACAAGTTCAGAAAATGCACAAAGGGTAATAGACAAATGAAATAAGTCAGAAGTTGAAGCACGTAATATAAATAGAATCATTTATCCTATTTTTGCAAATTGCAGATAGTGATCCTTCTGTATTCTGCCAGATTTGTGCACTGAGTGCGTGCACAAAGTGATAGGTGTAGCAACATACGAACAGGAGAAGACTATTCAGCCCCTTGAGCTTGCTCTGCCAATCAATTCGATCATGGCTGATCTGCATCTCAACTCCAATAACCCACCTTTGCTCCATATCCTTTGATACCCTTACCTAACAAAAATCTATATATCTCAGTCTTGAAAGTTCCAATTGTCCTAGCATCCACAGCCTTTAGGGGAACAGTGTTCCAGATTTCTACTATCCTTTGTGTGAAAAAGTGCTTCCAGATTTTGCTCCTGTAATGTCTAGCTCCAATTTTAAGATTATGTCCCCTGGTTCTTGATTTCCCTACCAGAGGAAATCTCTGTATCTACCCTATCAAATCCTTTTAACGTTTTAAACACCTTGATCAGATCACCCTCAAGCTCCTAGACTCAAGGGAATACAAGTTTATGCAACCTGTTCTCATAATTTAACTCTCTAAGCCCCGGTATCATTCTGGTGAATCTGTGCTGCACCCCCTCCAAGGCCAATATATCCTTCCTGAGGTGAGGAGCCCAAAACTGAATGGAGTACTTCAGATGGGGTCTGACCAAGGCTCTATATTACCGAAGCATATCGTGCTCGTCTTTATATTCCAGCACCCTTGAGATAAAGGCCAACATTTCATTAGCCTTTTTTGATTGCTTTTTGTACCTGTCTGGCAGCTTTCAAATCCAATATAAGAGGAGATGGTATATTCAGAAAGATTAGGAATGCCAGAAAAGGAAGAGGCATTATATGTTCAGATAATTTGCAAGCGAAGGAAATTGAATTATGTTCCAGAATGAGGACACAAAATGAAATAGTCTAGCTTGAATTGATCAGCCTGCCTGGCATAGGATTGTGATACCAGTCTGATATAGACCGCCAGGGGAGCATAAAGATGATTACAGTTTATGTGATGAAATAAGAAGGGTACATGATAATTAAGGGTAGCTTTCCCGACATGTCTGAGGATAACTCACAACTTGACCTGGTTCTAGCAAGCAATTAGGACAACATAATTCAGAACTGGTGGAATCTTTGGGAAGTAGTGATTGTACCAAGGTTATAATTGAGAAAAATCCAAAAATCAACACGAGTGAAGATTTATACAAGCATATATATAAATTATGAAATCTTACTACAGTTATACAGGGCCTTGGTGAGACCACACCTGGAGTACTGTGTGCAGTTTTGGTCTCCTTACCTAAGAAAGGATATACTAGCCATAGAGGGAGTGCAGCGAAGGTTCACCAGACTGATTCCTGGGATGGCAGGACTGTCGTGTGAGGAGAGATTGGGTCGACTAGGCCTGTATTCACTAGAGTTTAGAAGAATGAGAGGGGATCTCATTGAAACGTATAAAATTCTGACAGGGCTAGACAGACTGGATGCAGGGAGGATGTTTCCCCTGGCTGGGGGCGTCTAGAACGAGGGGTCACAGTCTCAGGATACGGGGTAGGACATTTAGGACTGAGATGAGGAGAAATTTCTTCACTCAGAGGGTGGTGAACCTGTGGCATTCTCTACCACAGAAGGCTATGGAGGCCAAGTCACTGAAGAAAGAGATAGATGGATTTCTAGACACAATAGACATGAAGGAGTATGGGGAGAGAGCAGGAATATGGTATTGAGATAGGATCAGCCATGATCATACTGAATGGCGGAGCAGCCTCGAAGGGCCGAATGGCCTACTCCTGCTCCTATTTTTCTATGTTTCTAATTTAAAGGAACAAATGACCGAATGAGAGCAATGAAATGAAATTAACTGAGTTATTACAGTATTGAGTAAAAATTGAGTTAAGTATAAAACCATATATGTATACCAAAGAGAAATAAATATAAACTAACCAAACACCTCCTAAATGCATGCATAAGGCAATTAGTGCTACCATTGTGCCAAGGTGTGAGCCTTGCCTCTTGGCTGTGTCACAAGATCATGGGTTCAAGACCCACTCCAGGACTTGGGCACATAACCTAGTCTGATATTCCAGTTCAGTACTGAGGAAGTGCTGCACTGTCAGAGTTGCGGTCTTTCAGGTGAGACATGAAACTAAGCCTCCATTTGCTCTCTCTGGTGGATGTATGGCACTATTTGAAGCAGTGCAGACAAGTTCTACTGGTGTTCTGGCCAGTAGTTATCCCTCAACCAGCATCACCAAAATCCCTATTATCTGGTCGATAATCTTATTGCTACTTCGGATACTTTGCTGTGTGCAAAATTTTACTACATTACAACAATGACTACAGTACTTTAAAAGTATTTCATTGATAGTAAAGCGTCTGAGTTAGTGAAGGCGCTATCAGAAATGAAAGCTCTTTCTTTCAATTAAAATGGAAATTAAAAAAAAGACTGAATATAAAAAGCCTATGTGGAGAAAGGAGAAGATAAACTTTTGGAGAAATGAAAGAACATATGAAGATTGTAAGAGAGATATTGGAGGTGCACAAATGACCATGGAGATGAGACAGCCAAAAACATAGTTGCTATGATAAATATAATTTGCATATATAACCCCATGTACATAAATTACTTCGCATGTCAAAAATGATCTCATAAAATATTCAAAATGTAATGCTTTATATGCGAGTGCTAGGGTATGGAAGTGGAGCACATATCTCAGAGAACAAATTTGGAACTGATCAGAGACAGTGAAACAACTGTTATCTAATTGGTTCCTGGAAAATAATTAGTATTTCTCTTACCCACTGTGGTTGGATAAATAGCAAACACACATAACAATAGTTTTCTTGTGAAGCTTTATCTCAAAAAGGTTTCCACAATTCATCTTCCAGTTGTTTTTTTAACAAAAAGTAGAAACTGAAACAAATTGTTCAAAATGTCTTTTTTTTAAAATGATTCATTCACTATTTTTCTTCCTCTCAAAGTCAAATATCCAGGACTCAAAATAAGGTTTCTAACATAATAAAATCATTAAAAATTACAAATGTGGAGGATGGCAGTAAGGCAGAGATATTAAACAGATGTTTTGCATTGGTTTTTACAAGTGAGGTACGTTGGAGTTTAAGAAAACTAGAGTGGGATGCAGAACAATTGTTAGAGATAATACAAAAAAAGCCTCTTTCAACTCCTCATCCACTTTGTCCATTCTCTGTCGTCTATGAAGTGCCTTGGGACATTTTAGGATAATGTGCTTAGAAAACATAAGTTGTTGTTAGTAAAGGTAGGTTTTGAAATGTCGCGAGACATTTTCTACTTTAAAGGCGCTATATAAATGCAAGTACTTAAATGATAATTAATTTCAACAATGGACTCTTCCCCTAATTAGCACGATAGATAGATAGATAATGGACTTATCAGTATTAACTTGACAGGTTATCTTTAATAATATCAATTATACTCTCCAAATTTTGTAGAGGACAGCAATAATGAAAGTATGAAAAAAGATTAAATGAACATTTATATTTTAAACTGTTGATCAAAGTTCACATATATCACAGAATATTGCATGCTATGATACTTTTCCAATCCTCTCTGGCTACAGGTGTGGTGCTGGAGGAGTGGAGGACGACTACTAATGTATACCGTTGTTTAAAAAGGGAGAGAGAGATAGACCGAGTAAATACAGGCCAGTCAGTGTAACCTCGGTGGTGGGCATATTATTGGAAAAAATTCCGAGGGATGGTATTAATCGTCATTTAGAAAGGCACGGATTAATCAAGGACAGTCAGCATGGATTTGTTAAGGGACGGTCGTGTCTAATTAACTTGATTAAATTCTTTGAGGAGGGTTGATGAGGGTAGCGCATTTGATGTAGTCTACATGGATTTTAGCAAGGCTTTTTACAAGGTCCCACATGGCAGACTCGTCAGAAAAGTAAAAGCCCATGGGACCCAAGGGAAAGTGGCAAGTTGGATCCAAAATTGGATCAGTGGCAAGAAGCAAAGGGTAATGGTCGACGGGTATTTTTATGACTGGAAGGCTGTTTCCAGTGGGGTTCCTTGGGCTCAGTACTAGGTCCCTTGCTTTTTGTGGTATCCATAAATGATTGAGACTTCAATTTAGGGGGCCTGATTATGAAGTTTGCAGATGATACAAAAATTGGCCATGTGGTTGATAGTGAGGAAGAAAGCTGTAGGCTGTATGAAGATATCAATGGACTGGTCAAGTGGGCAGAAAAGTGGCAAATGGAATTCAATCCAGAGAAGTGTGAGGTAATGCATTTGGGGAGGGCTAACAAGGCAAGGGAATATACAATAAATAGTGGGATACTGAGAAATGTACAGCAACAGAGGGACCTTGGAGTGCATGTCCACAGATCCCTGAAGGTAGCAGGACAGGTAGATAAGGCTGTTAAGAACGGAATAGGAGTTACTTTCCTTTATTAGCCGAGGCATAGAACATAAGAGCAGGGAGGTTATGCTTGACTGTATAAAACACTATTAGGTCACAGCTAGAGTACTGCGTACAGTTCTGGTCACCACATTACAGGAAAGATGTGATTGCACTAGAGAGAGTACAGGGGAGATTTACGAGGATGTTGCCAGGACTGGAGAATTTTAGCTATGAGGAAAGATTGCATAGTCTGGGGTTGTTTTTTTTTGCAAGAGGAGGCTGAGGGGAGACATAATTGAGGTGTAAAAAATTAAGAGGGGACTAGATAGAGCGGATACGAAGGACCTATTTCCCTCAGCAGAGGGAACCAGGGGCATAGATTTAAAGTAATTGGTAGAAGGATTAGCAAGGAGTTGAGGAGAACTTTTTTCACCCAGAGTGTGGTGGGGGTCTGGAACTAGCTGCCTGAAAGGGTGGTTGAAGCAGAAATCCTCATTGCATTTAAAAAGTACTTGGATATGCACGTGAAGTGCCATAACCTACACGGCTACGGACCAAGTGCTGGAAAGTGGGATTAGGCTGGATAGCTCTTTTTCGGCCGCAACAGGCATGATGGGCCGAATGGCCTCCTTCTGTGCCATAAATTTCTTTAATTTCTAGGATTCCCTCCTTCCCCAGTTGGGTTTCCTTGCACCACACACATAGCCAGACTCTGCTGATACTACTTTGAAACTATGCACTAAATGAACCTACAGTGAACCCTGTAAATTGCAGACACCTTGGGTACCAGCATCAGCTGTCCTTTTTTGGAGATATCCTTATTTTCAAAATGGTCACTGTAGTGTAAAAATAATTTTTAGTCAAATGGGGATTTCTTTACCCAGCATCCATAGCGGCAGAGAAACCGCTTTATGAGTGGGATAGAGCCGAGCAAGCATTCAATCCCTGAGATACAGCAGTTTTTCTGCCACTATGCACGCTCGGTAAAGAGTCCCCAATTCCAGAAAAGCCGTTTCTTTCACAAAACCTGTTGGCGCCTCACGCTGACTGGCATACACTGACCTCACGAGAATTTAGGGGCAGAAAGAAAGCAAGCTGCAGTGATCCCGAATCAGTGAAAGTTCCAGAGACTGCAGCTTTCCAACAGGCTGTGTCTTGTGTTACAAATTGTAAAAGGGCTTGGTGCATTGAAGGCTGTCCATAGTTCGTAATTTGCAAATGTCCGTGGTTTCAGAGTGCCTCTTGTATTATTTTGCCATGCAAGTTATTTGGGTCTCTCAATAAGTGTCCATTTATGCAGGTTTCACTGTATATACAATGTTCCTCGAGAGTACACAATATAATGTAGAAAACTTCATTAGCCTCAGAGTAAAACTACAGGCGTATGGGAGGATAAAGTGCATTCAGTACAAGGAAAAAATGTATTTGTGTAAATAAAAACGCTTTAAGCATACCTCTCAACAAAATCTTGAAAATCTGAGAGACACGTCCTAATAGTTAGGGACAAATGACCAAAATCAGAGAAATTTAATGTTATTGTGCTAAACATGAATATGAAAATGACCCACTGTTTTCATTTTTTAAAATATTTATGTGCTTCTAATGAGTTTAAGGCATTGTTAATTTCTACAATCTGCTTTGATTTTTCAGGTGATTTGACACTGCATTTGTATTCTGATTGCATGTACCATAACCCTGAAGTGAAGTTGCAAAATATAATAAATGTTAATGACTTTAATTGAGAAGCATGAAATTTTTTTTTCTTCCAGATTTTCCTTATTAACTCAATTCCTATATTCCATAAAGCCATCTTTGGAACAATAATTTGCATTTATGTAGCGCCGCTGAAATCAAGGAACACGGTGGAAAGTGGACACCGAGCAGGAAAAAGGAAGACATTTGTGGATGGGGAGAGGAGAGTTTTTAATGAAGTCCTTGAAGGCACTGGGGGAGGTGTCAATACAAGGTGAGTTTGGCAGAGTACCAGGCGGCAGGGTGGACTGAATAAATAGTCTGGTTTTGACAGTGGAGAGGAGGAAGACCGAGCAGAGACATTGCTAGAGAAGATTGTTTCGATAGGGCGGAGAGTGAGGTTGTGGAAGGATCTGAAAATCAAGAAAACTGAGTTGATTTACTGGGACATAATTAACCTTGGTAAGGACAGGGGCAATGGGAATATAAAACTTCGTATGGGAGAGGACATGGGAGCTAGAGTTCTAGATCAAGTATATTCCATTTAAGGGTGGAGGTAGGAAAAAGAGAATTATCTCGAGGTAATAAAGATTAGGGTTTTAACAGCAATAGTCGTAGGTTTGAAAATTTGAAACGTTGCTCCATGTTAGGACAGTAGGATGATTGAAGCGCATTTGCAAAACTGGGTTGTCCTCATTAAATTGGGACAGTTGACAGGTATGCTATTTGGTACTCAAATCTTAACATTCATGAAAATGAGATCACATCTTTTTTCCTCTTCCCTTTTCCTGCAGGTGCCTAATCTTGTTCAGCTACTGCTGTACAGTGACAGTAGTACACTAGTATTTCACCCAAGTGATTATTCTTTATATATTAACCTAGATACTGCATGTAGACTGTCTATTCAATTGTGGTTAGCATCACATTAAGCCCTACTTGGCCTTACCCAAAATGCACACATAACAAGCATGCATTCCCTTGCATTGGTGAATTAATTTAATGTGAACATTGTGTTGGTGGGATGATACTTCTTCTATAGAGGCAGGGACAGTGCAGGGTGTAATGGAGAGGAAAGCAGATGAACAAACAAAAAAAATCCTCATTAAAACACCATTTCCCTGCAATGAGGGTAACCTACACTCAGACTTCTGCCAATATCTAGTCTACAACTTAACATTAGGACTGAAATGCCCTCTGGTTTCCTCTCTGTCCCCATCAGAAAAACCATTAGCTGTCTTTCTTTCAGGAACATGCATTTTCTGGAATGAAAACGGCGGAGAAAGAAAGTAGATGGGACCCTACAACTCTTCCTATTGGCTGTGCTAGTCCACCTTGTTCTTTAATTTCCTCATTTCAATTACTTCAGTTATCTCTCTCTTTCTTGTTCTTCCCTTATACTTGCATAATGGCCCGGAATTTACAGTCCCTGGGATGGTATATGCTCAGCATATGCCGTCATAAGCCTTCTGAAAGGCCTCACAAGTTCCAGGTTTCCGCATGCACGAAAACCCAGAACTTGCGATCTGCCTTGACAGATCTACTGAACCAAAAGTAAAAGCAGTTTTGTTGGCGCAGAGTTGGGTTATTTGTCCAACTCCTGCCCAGCAATTGCCCACGAAACTCTTACGGCTGGTAAAAGCGGGCATAGGGCCTGCATTCACCAGCGTGAGGATTATTATAAATCTTAAATTAAAAATGTAATAATAAAAATTGATGCACAAACACTTAAAATTAGTTTATGATGGGCGCAAGGACATACGGGCTGTTACGAAACTTAATCACTCCAGCCAAACCGACGGACAAGAATTTTAAGGAGATTGTTGATACCCAACAGGAGCTCTTAAACCCAACACCGCTGCTGATAGCGGAACGATTCAAATTCTTCAGGAGGAATCAGCACAAGAATGAAAGTAACGCTGATTACCTCACCGAATTAAGAAAGCTGTCAAAGCACTGCCAATTCGGGGCAGGACTGGCAGATTCTCTACGAGACAAATTCGTCTGCAGTCTCCTAAGTGAAGGAACACAGAAAAGGCTACTTTCTGAGAAAGATTTGACACTGGACAAGGCTTTCAGTGTGGCTGTATCATACGAAGCAGCAGCAAGAGGAGCTGCAGAGATACAGCAAAAGCCACAGGACTTCGGCACCCATGAAATGACACGGGGTTTCGAGAGATGTTATCACTGCAGCAGATCCACCCATGACCAGAGGGACTGCTGGTTCAAGGACAAAGCATGCAGGCAATGCGGAAAGATGGGACACATTGCACGTGTGTGCCGATCTGGAAACAAAAAATCCACTGACAGAAAAAAAATCAATAAGGAAAAGTACAGAAAGGTACAAATGATGACGGACAGTAGCTCCGAAGACCAGAAGAGCGATAGCGACTCCGGAAACAAGAGACTTAAGCTGTCTCAAATTACATAATGTAATTGCCAAAGAAGATTACCAGACCATTTGGGTTACCCTCACGATAGCGGGGTCCCCAGTTAAAATGGAGCTAGATACAGGATCAGCTCTGACCGTCATAAGTCGACAGGATTACGAGCGGCTATTTCCGCATATACCTTTGAAAGACGCATCCATTATCTTGAAGATATATACGGGGCAGAAAGCATACCCCAGAGGGAAAATAAGGGTGCCTGTTGTATACAACGGCAAGGAAATACTGAAGTTGTATTTATACGTTCTGCAAGATGGGGGTCCACCGCTGTTGGGACGTGAATGGATCAGGAAGATACGTTTAGACTGGCACTCCATTCAGGCACTGACGGTGACCAGTAAGAAAAAAAATGATGATGACTTCATACCTGAACGATTAAAAGACATCTTGGCTAATGCCAAAGAAGTGTTTCAACAGGAACTAGGAACCTTGAAAGGCGTCACCGCCTCAATAAAAGTGGAAGATGCGGCAATTCCCAAGTTTTTTAAGGCAAGGCCGGTGCCATACGCAATTCGTCCAGCAGTCGAGGCAGAGCTGGAGAATTTGGAAAAAGCAGGCGTGTTATCCAAGGTAGATTGGAGCGAGTGGGCAACACCCATCGTCCCGGTCATGAAGAAAACGTTGAATAATGATAAATCTGAAGAACAGAGAAAAATTCGCATCTGTGGTGACTTCAAGGTGACTGTAAACCCGGTCCTTCACACGGTACAGTATCCTCTTCCGAGGATAGAAGATATTTTCGCCTCACTGGAAACGTTTCACCAAAATTGACTTGGCACAGGCATATCTACAGATGGAGGTTGAGGAGGCCTCTAAAAAGTATCTCACGATAAACACACACAAAGGCCTGTACCAGTACAATCGACTGGTTTTCGGAGTAGCATCAGCTCCAGCTATCTGGCAAAGAGCTATGGAGCAAGTCCTCCAAGGGATTCCGGGGACTCAATGCTACCTAGACGACATCCTTGTAACAGGAGAAAACGACAACGAGCACCTTGCCAATTTGGAGCAGGTGCTCACTAGGCCCCAAGTGCGAATTTTTCCAGAAACAAATATCATATTGTGGCCATATAATTAACGAAGAAGGGTTGCATAAGTCACCTGAAAAAATTGAAGCGGTCATAAAAGCCCCAACACCTGAAAATGTCTCACAATTAAGGTCATTCCTGGGATTGATAAATTACTATCATAAATTTTTACCGAACTTGTCAACTGTTCTGCACCCTCTTAACGCAGTGCTACAAACGGGAGTAATTTGGAAATGGAGCGAAGACTGTAAACGTGCCTTCCATAAATGCAAAGGCTTGATCACGTCCAAGGAAGTGTTGGCTCATTACAACCCATCACTGCCAATCAGACTGGCGTGCGATGCATCCCCTTACGGCGTAGGAGCGGTATTATCGCATAGATTCCCTGATGGCTCGGAGCGGCCGATAGCTTTTGCGTCATGCTCATTGAACTCAGCTGAGCGTAACTATGCCCAGATCGACAGGGAAGCACTCAGCCTGGTGTGGGGAGTGAAGAAATTCAACCATTACCTACACGGACAAAAATTTACCTTGTTCACTGACCATCAACCCCTTGTCTCCATATTCAACCCTAAAAAGGGCGTTCCCATTATGACAGCGCAAAGGCTACAGAGGTGGTCCCTTTTCCTAGGGGCACACCAATATGACATAGAATACAAAGGATCAAAACAGCATGGGAATGCTGACGGTTTATCGCGCCTACCGTTGCCAACGGTAGAAGAGGCACCGACAGTGGACCCAGTGGAGATGTTCCACTCGACCACAGTGGAATGTCTACCGGTGACAAATTCTACCATTGAAAAGGAAATGAGAAATGACCCGACTACGATTTAACGGTGAGGGGGTGGCCAGCACATGGCGAACCACTGTTGCCAGCATTCTTGCACAGAAGAGAACAGCTGTCAGTGTGCCGAGGAACCTTGATGTGTGGATCCAGAGTGGTGATTCCACCCAAACTCAAGGATAAAGTGCTAAAGGAGCTTCACGAGGGGCATCTGGGTGGAGTGAAAATGAAGAACTTAGCCAGAGCGTTTGTGTGGTGGCCAGGTATCGATGGAGACATCGAAGAAATGACCAAGAGCTGTCTAGGATGTCAGAAGGTCCAAAACGCCCCACCACAAGCCCCTCTACATCCATGGGAGTGGCCCTCATCTCCCTGGCAAAGGGTACATATCGACTTTGCTGGTTCATTTATGGACTCAATGTTCTTAATCGCAGTGGATGCACACTCCAAGTGGCCGGAGGTAATAAAGATGTCCTCCACCACCACGGAAAAAACCATCACAGTATTAAGGACCATATTCGCCAGGAATGGGCTGCCTGAACAGATCTGCTCTGATAATGGACTGCAATTTGTATCCGAAGAATTCAGGAAGTTCTTAAAAAAACAATGGGGTAAGCACTACACATCCGCCCCATACCATCCTGCCACCAATGGATTAGCTGAAAGGTTTGTCCAGACCTTCAAGGCGGCCATAAAGGCCATGGGTAATGAAGACATAAATCTACAACATAAGGTAGATAACTTCTTGTTTGCGTACAGGGATGCAACACGTGGTTACAAACCAACCCCCCGCCATGATGTTTTTCAATAGAAGACTAAGATGCCGGCTGGATTTGATCAAGCCAAACGTCAGAAGGGACGTAGAGAACCAGCAATTTCAAAGCATGAATGAAAGGCCAACTAGAACCTTCCAGATAGGTCAACAAGTCTTGGCCCGGGACTACCGTACCGAGAAATGGCAGCCTGGAACTATTTGCACACGACTAGGACCGCTGATGTATACCGTGGACATTGGAGAAAGCATAATAAGGCGCCATGCTGACCAGATCATAGAGTCATCCGAAAAGGGACAACCTACACCACAACTCTATACGCCTAGTGATGAAGCAGAGATACCCATAGTATCTACCTCCGATCCGGTGATACTGGAACCAGATGAACCCGACACTGGCATTCAAGCCGAATCGACCTTGCCAAAAGAACCTACTACACCACCGAAAACTACTACACCACCAAGGCGTTATCCGGGCCGAGTCAGGAAGCCTCCAGACAGACTGACTTATAATTGATTAACTGCAGCAAATGTGTAGATTATTGTTCTTGTAAACATGTTAATTAATGATTACTTAAAATGTTATGTACTAATTATCTAAAAGGGGAGGAATTGTAGTGTATGTACCTTTAAGAGCCCCTGTGTACTGTAATACCTGTAGTGACCACTCGGGTATATAAGCCTGTATAGTGTCTTGTATCTTTTAGTTCACCTCCAGACTTTGTTCAGTAAACACCTGTTAAACCAACTCCTGCATTCCGTGTCTCCATTAACACACGGATACAACAATGTACAGACAAGAAATTGTCAAAAATAATTATTTCCACAATAAAACTTTATAAGTAGTTCTGGGTTTAATGAATGTAATGCTGCAACTCGATAATCTAATAGATTATATGCTGCGTCCATAAACCATATTCTTCAAAAATTGCATTGAGGGTGTATTATTTGTGGTGGTATGAACAGAAGTAATTTGATGCATTGATTTACTTAGAACATTTCTAAAACTGATCATTTCTATTGATTGGATCTTGCTGTGAAATGTTCTCTGAAGTACTTTCTTTCTCCATTCATTACGGGCCAGCAAATACACTTTATTTCCCTTTACCTGTTCTTTTCTCTTGGTTTACCGGTCAGATCATGGTCGGAGGACAGCATAGAAACATAGAAGATAGGAGCAGGAGTAGGCCATTTGGCCCCTCGAGCCCGCTCCGCCATTTAATGAGATCATGGCTGATCATCCAAATTCAGTACCCTGTCCCTGCTTTCTCCCCATATCCCTTGATCCCTTTAGCCTCAAGAAATATATCCAAATCCTTCTTGAATATATTTAATGAATTGGCCTCAACTGCCCTGTATGGCAGAGAATTCCACAGGTTCATCACTCTCTGGGTGAAGAAATTCCTCCTCATCTCTGTCCTAAATGGCTTATCCCTTATCCTTAGACTGTGACCCCTGGTTCTGGACTCCCCCGCCATCGGGAACATCCTTCCTGCATCTAGTCTGTCTAGTCCTGTTAGAATTTTGTAAGTTTCAATGTGATCCCCTCTCATTCTTCTAAACTCTGGCGAATATAGGCCTAATCGGCCCAATCTCTCCTCATATGTCATTCCTGCCATCCCAGGTATCAGTCTGGTGAATCTTCGCTGCACTCTCTCCATGGCAAGAACATCCTTCCTCAGATAAGGCGACCAAAACTGCACACAATACTCAATGTGTGGTCTCACCAAGGCCCTGTACAATTGCAGCAAGACATTCTTGCTCCTGTACTCGAATCCTCTTGCTATGAAGGCCAACATACCATTTGCCTTCTTAACCGCCTGCTGCACCTGCATGCTTACCTTCAGCGACTGGTGCACAAGGACACCCAGGTTTCGTTGCACTTCTGCTTTTCCCAATCTATTGCCGTCCAGATAATAATCTGTCTTCCTGTTTTTGCCATCAAAGCGGATAACCTCGCATTTATCCACATTATACTGCATTTGCCATGCATCTGCCCAATCACCCAACCTGTCCAAATCGTACTGGAGTTTCTCTGCATCCTCCTCGCAGCACACTCGCCCACCCAGCTTTGTGTCGTCTGCAAACTTGGAGATATTACATCTAGTTCCCTTGTCTACATCATTTATATATATTATGAATAGCTGGGGTCCTAGCACCGATCCCTGTGGTACCCCACTAGTCACTGCCTGCCACTCGGAAAAAGACCCGTTTATTCCAACTCTCTGCTCTCTGTCTACCAACCAGCTCTCTATCCAAGACAGTACCTTACTCCCAATCCCATGTGCTTTAAACTTACACGCTAATCTCTTACGCGGGACCTTATCGAAAGTCTTCTGAAAGTCCAAATACACCACATCCACTGGTTCTCCCTTATCTATTCTACCAGTTACATCCTCAAAAAATTCCAGTAGATTAGTCAAGCATGATTTACCTTTTGTAAATCCATGTTGACTTTGTCCGATCCTGTCACTGTTTTCCAAGTGCTCTGCTATTACATCTTTTATAATGGACTCTAGCATTTTCCCCACTACCGATGTCAGACTTACCGGTCTATAATTCCCCGTTTTTTCTCTACCATCCTTTTTAAATAGTGGGGTTACATTAGCTATCCGCCAATCCATGGGAACTGTTCGAGAGTCTATAGAATTTTGGAAGATGACCAGCAATGCATCTACTATTTCTAGGGCCACTTCCTTAAGTACCCTAGGATGTAGATTATCAGGCCCTGTAACAACCTGAAAAGCTCAAGTACCCATCTGCCACCATGGTCATTTACATAGTTGGGATTTTCCTTTGACTGACACGCAATCCCGCAAGCACGAGCCAGACGCCTTCGCTTTGAAAAGGCACACCTGTTTCTGAGACTGACAGTGACCCACTTGTTCATAGCAAATAAAGGACAGAGCAGGACCTCATGGAAAATGCAAGGACACAGCAGTGTGTCAAAGAAAGTCCAAATCTTGAAGTGTGAACTCTACTTCCTTTGAATTTTCTCCCGGGTTGTTCGTAGCAGTGCCCTGGAGATAAATCCCATTCCGTGGAGACTCCTGGCCAATCCAGTAGGGTTGGGAACCCTAGAATCACTAGATATTGAACCCTGATCAAATATTCTCCTTCGTAGCCCAGGAGCACTGAAGCCAATTACAGCATCCCTACTATTTCCTTAGTTGAATCAAACCAGAAAGCTTTCTGGCCTGAATGGCTCTGTACCAGTGCAATAACCAACTGAGAAATCAAAAGAGCTGTAAAATTCCCAACATGCTGCACACGCATGCCACCATTTTTACAGCGGCGGATATTGAGACGTCTGAGTGTCCTGTCATTGAGAGGTGGGACACTTCATTAACATATTTAAATCGGGCTCTCGTAGTGCAATTGGGAACCTGATTTAAAATTCACTGCTGTTGCGTGTGTTTCACAGGGGTCGGGAAGCCCTGGAAACCCAGTAATGAAAGAGAGGAGGGAGCTGCTGATTCCCCATGGTAAGCGTCTTTCTCAGAATTCCTTGGGCCACCCCACCTTCCCCGCCGATCGTGGGCCTCTCTTTCCCTCCAGCTCAGCTTCCTCTGCCCCCCGTCCCCCACGATGGGCTCTCTTTCCGTCCCCAAGCCCCAATTGCCGACCCCCCTGTGCCACGATGGCCAATCGCGACCCCGCCCCTCCCACCCCAGATCGCCGGGGACCATCCCCAAGGGAACCTAGAACATAGAACAGAAAAACATAAGACGTAGGAGCAGGAGTAGGTAATTTGGCCCCTCGAGCCTGCTCCGCCATTCAATAAGGTCATGGCTGATCTGATCTTGGCCTCAACTCCGCTTCCCTGCCCGCTCCCCATAACCCCTGACTCACTTACCATTCAAAAATCTGTCTATCTCCACCTTAAATATGTTCAATGACCCAGCCTCCACAGCTCTCTGGGGAATAGAATTCCAAAGATTCACGACCCTCAGAGAAGAAATTCCTCCTCATTTCCATTTTAAATTGGTGCCCCCTTATTCTGAAATCATGCCCCCTAGTTCTAGATTCCCCATGAGGGGAAACATCCTCTCTGCATCTACCCTGTCAAGCCCTTTCAGAATCGTGTATGTTTCAATAAGATCCCCTCTCATTCTTCTAAACTCCAAAGAGTATAGGCCCAACCTGCTCAACCTTTCTTCATAAGGCAACCCCTTCATCTCTGGAATCAACCTTGTGAACCTTCTCTGAACTGCCTCCAATGCAAGTATATCCTTCCTTAAATAAGGAGACCATAATTGTACGCAGTACTCCAGGTGTGGTCTCACCAACACCCTGTACAGTTGTAACAGGACTTCCCTACTTTTATACTCCATTTCCTTTGCAATAAGGACCAAGATTCCATTTGCCTTCCTAATTACTTGCTGTACCTGTATGCTAACCTTTTGTGATTCATGTACAAGGACCCCCAGATCTCTCTGTACCTCAGCATTTTGTAATCTCTCCCCATTTAAATAATAATTTGCTTTTTTATTTTTCCTACCAAAGTGGATAACCTCGCATTTTCCCACATTAAACTCCATCTGCCAGATTTTTGCCCACTCACTTCGCCTATCTATATCCCTTTGGAGATTTTCTGCGTCCTCCACACAATTTGCTTTCCCACCTATCTTTGTATCATCAGCAAATTTGGCTACATTACACTCAGTCCCATCATCCAAGTCATTAATATAGATTGTAAATAGTTGAGGCCCCAGCACTGATCCCTGCGGCATCCCACTAGTTACAGCTTGCCAACCTGAAAATGACCCATTTATCCTGACTCTCTGTTTTCTGTTAATTAGCCAATCCTCTATCCATCCATGCTAATATATTACCCCCAACCCTGTGAGCCCTTATCTTGTGCTATAACCTTTTATGTGGCACCTTATCGAATGCCTTCTGGAAATCCAAATACACGACATCTACTGGTTCCCCTTTATCCACCCTGCTCGTTACATCCTCAAAGAACTCCCAACAAATTTGTCAGACATGATTTCCCTTCATAAAACTATGCTGACTCTGCTTGACTATATTATGATTTTCTAAATGCCCTGCTACCACTTGCTTAATGATGGACTCTAGCATTTTCCCAATGACAGATGTTAGACTAACTGGTCGATAGTTGCCTGCTTTCTGTCTCCTTCCTTTCTTAAATAGGGGTGTTATGCGGTTTTCCAGTGTGCTGGGACCTCTCCAGAATCCAGGGAATTTTGGTAGATTACAACCAATGCATCCACTATCTCTGCAGCCACCTCGTTTAAGACCCCAGGATGCAGGCCATCGGGTCCAGGGGACTTGTCCACCTTTAGTCCCATTAGTTTGGCTAGTACTTTTTCTCCAGTGATAGTTTTAAGTTGTCCCCACCCCAAGAGCCCCTTGATTATCCATTATTGGGATGCTTTTAGTGTCTTCTACCGTGAAGACCAATACAAAATATTTATTCAAAGTCTCCACCATTTCCCTATTAATTCCCCATACTCATCCACTAGGGGACCAATGTTTACTTTAGCTACTCTCTTCCTTTTTATATACCTGTAGAAGCTCTTACTGTCTGTTTTTATATTTCTTGCTAGCTTACTCTCATAAGCTATCTTCTCTCTATCATTTTTTTAGTCATCCTTTGCTGCTTTAAAAAAAGTTCCCAATCCTCTGGCCTTCCACTATTCTTTGCAACATTGTATGCCTTTATTTTAAATTTGATACCATCCTTTACTTCCTTGGTTAGCTTTGGATAGTTCATCCTTCTCTTAGAATCTTTCTTTCTCACTGGAATATATCTTTGCTGAGAGTTATGAAATATCTTAAATGTTTGCCACTGCTTTTCTACAGTCTTACCCTGTCATATATTTTCCCAGTCCACTTTAACCAAGTTTGCCTTCATACCTTTGTAATTACCTTTATTTAAGTTCAGGACATTAGTTTGAGACCTAACTTTCTCAGCCTCAAACTGAATGTGAAATTCTACCATGCTATGATCACTCTTCCCAAGAGGATCCTTCACTTCGAGATCATTAATTAATCCAGCCTCGTTACACATTACCAGATCTAAAATAGTCTGCTCCCTGGTTGGTTCCACAATGTATTGTTCCAAGAAACCATCCCGCATACACTCCAAGAACTCTCCCTCAAGTCTACCTTTGCCAATTTGCTTTGTCCAATCAATATGAAGATTAAAATTTCCCATGATTATAGCCGTACCTTTCTTACAAGCCTCTATTATTTCTTGATTTATACTCTGTCCTACAGTGTGGCTACTGTTTGGGGGCCTGTAGACCACTCCCACCAGTGACTTCTTACCCTTATTATTTCTTATCTCCACCCAAACTGATTCTACATCTTGATCTTCTAAGCCAATATCATTTCTCACTACTGCACTGATCTCATCCCTTATTAACAGAGCTACACCACCTCCTTTTCCTTTCTGCCTATCCTTACAAAATGGTAAATACCCCTGAATATTCAGTTCCCAGCCTTGGTCACCTTGCAACCACGTCTCTGTAATGGCTATCAGATCATACACATTTATTTCTATTTGTGCTGTCAACTCATCTATCTTGTTACGAATGTTGCGTGCGTTCAGATATAGAGCTTTTAATTTTGTCTTTTTATCATTTTTCCCTACTCTGACCCCTCTTTCTGATGCACTCTTATGTGTATACGCTCTGTCTCTTCCTGTCACACTCTTGTTATCCCTATCTCTACCCTGCACTTTTGCCTTCTCATCTTTCATTGACTTTTTAAATTTCCGCTCAGCGTATCCCTCTCCCCCACTATTTAGTTTAAAGCCCTAACTACAGCCCTAGTTATTCGATTCGCCAGGACACTGGTCCCAGCCTGGTTCAAATGAAGCCCGTCCCTGGCTTCAGCCTCCTGCTGCTGGCTTTCCCTCTCAGTCTCCGGCCAAGATGTCCATTTGGCCGGCTGCCAGGTAGGAAAAGGAACAAAAAAATGAGGATGAGGTCCTGCCGTCAAATTTGGCAGGATACCCGCTTGCCGGGTTTTTAGGCTGTTTACGGCCTTCCCCGTACCCTAACCCGCACCCTCGCTAAATTATAGCGACTATGACGGCTTATAAAGTTAACTCTGTGATTATGTTCATGTTAATACAGGTAGACTATCCTTTATCCGAAAACCTCGGGACCAGCCGTGTTTCGGTTTTCGGAGAATTTCGGAAGGTGGGTCGGCGGGGGTCCACGGGGGGTCGTGCGCACGACTTACGCTGACGCTCAGCGTAAGTCGGCGGGGGGGTCAGCGGGGGTCGGGGCCGGCGGGGGGGTCGGGGCCGGCGGGGGGTCGTGCGCACGACTTACGCTGACGCTCAGCGTAAGTCGGTGGGGGTCGGGGTCCGCGGGGGGGTCGGCGGGGGGGGTCCGCACGACTTACCCTTTATCCGAACTTCCGAAACCCTCTAAAAACCGAAGGTTTTTTCGTTCAGCGTAAGTCGTGCGCACGACTTACGCTGAATGAAAAAACCTTCGGTTTTTAGAGGGTTTCGGTTTTCGGAAGTTCGGATAAAGGGTAGTCTACCTGTAGTGTGCACCGGCTAAACACCTCATACTTTATGACATAGATTACTTTTGTCTACTGGGTGGCAAGCTAAGCAGCCCTGGTCAAGTGTAATGTCTGCTTGGCCAATGCCGAACCCTACAGCATTATTGTGTTCACAGCTATAAGCCCTGCAATCCGTATTCTGGAATCCAGAATTAAATATTACCTTGTTTTGTTTAATGGCGAGAATACTCTTGAACCTCAAACAAAAGATGGCACCATGCCAATTTATTAAAACCAACACTCTTTGGTCAAAACAATTCCTTCGCTTATATATAGGACAGCTGTCATTGAAGCTCTCAAATAAAGAAAAATAATGCACCTTGACATACAATTCTAGAGAGAATGAATTCTGGTGTCTTGGATGGTTAAACCAATTGAATTTGACAAGTTTCTCCAGGCTGAATCTAAAATCCTGTGAGTTGAAGTCAAGTTCTATGATTAATAAGAAACCTTCAGTGGAACACACACGTGTTTAACGTTAGCTTACAAAAACAATGTAAAATGCATGCCATTTAAAGGAATTCCATCTTTTTTCATTACACAACACAATGATATAAATTACACAAAAATGCATCAATGAATGTAAGGTAAATATGTTGCAAGTAATGCCCGAGTCTTCTGTTTCCTCAAACCAAAAAAGCTTTGCCAAACACGTTTCATTAAGACTTTGCCACTTTAACTCATTCATTGCTGAAGATGGTATTTGGTTATGGTCCTGCTGGAGCTTGAGAAGATGGCAGCTAGTGTGGGATGTTGGGTGGATGAGTGTTATAGTAAATAACTAAAGCACTGTGTACATATCACCCTAATTTTCTGGGTGCTTATACTTGTGTTTTTATAGGCAACAGCCTTCAGAAAAATGGAGGATATCATCATGCACATGTCCTCCCAAAGAGTTAACACAGGTAAAATAAATGACTTACATATAAATGAGACAAAAGTTATAGACAGGCTAAAAGGCCACAAAACAAATTAATCCCCATGGATAGGTGATATTTATCCCAGAGTGATGAGAGAAACTAGGGAAATTTTGAGGCATTGACAATCATTGTGAGGGAGTCCCTAGACACCGGGGAAGTACCAGTAGATTGGAAACAATGTAATATGGTGCCAATATTCAAAAAAGTGACAAAACAGACACAGGCAACTATAGATACATTAGTCATGTAAAAAAGAAAGAGTTGCATTTATATAGAACCTCTCATGTGCTCAGGATGTCCCAAAGTGCTTTACAGCCATTGAAGTACTTTTGAAGTGTAGTCACTGTTATAATCATAGAACCATAGAAAGTTACAGCACGGAAGGAGGCCATTTCGGCCCATCGTGTCCGTGCCGGCCAACAAAGAGCTATCCAGCCTAATCCCACTTCCCAGTTCTTGGTCTGTAGCCCTGCAGGTTACAGCATCCCAAGTGCACATCCAAGTACTTTTTAAAAGTGGTTAGGGTTTCTGCCTCTACCACCCTTTCAGGCAGTGAGTTCCAGACCCCCACAACCCTCTGGGTGAAGAAATTTCCCATCAAATCCCCTCTAAACCTTCCACCAATTACTTTAAATCTGTGCCCCTTGGTTTTTGACCCTTCTGCTAAGGGAAATAGGTCCTTTCTATCCACTTTATCTAGGCCCCTCATAGTTTTATACACCTCAATAAGGTCTCCCCTCAGCCGCCTCTGTTCCAAGGAAAACAAACACAGCCTATTCAGTCTTTCCTCATAGCTAAGATTCTCTATTCCCGGCAACATCCTTGTAAATCTCCTCTGTACCCTCTCTAGTGCAATCACATCTTTCCTGTAATGTGGTGACCAGAACTGCACGCAGTATTCTAGCTGAGGCCTAACTAGTGTTTTTTATACAGTTGAAGCAGAACCCCCCTGCTCTTGTATTCTATGCCACAGCTAATAAAGGCAAGCATTCCATATGCCTTCTTAACCACCTTATCTACCTGGCCTGCTACCTTCGGGGATCTGTGGACATGCAGTCCCTTTGTTCCTCTACACTACTCAGTGTCCTACCATTTAATGTGTATTCCCTTTCCTTGTTAGCCCTCCTCAAATGCATTACCTCACACTTCTCTGGATTGAATTCCATTTGCCACTGTCCTATCCACCTGACCAATTTATTGATATCTTCCTGCAGTCTACAGCTTCCTTCTTCAGTATCAACCATGCAGCCGATTTTATCATCTGCAAACTTCTTAATCATACCCCCTATATTCAAGTCTAGATCATTGATATATACCACAAAAAGCAAGGGACCTAGTACTGAGCCCTGCGGAACCCCACTGGCAACAGCCTTCCAGTCACAAAAATACCCATCAACCATTACCCTCTGCTTCCTGCCTCCGAACCAGTTTTGAATCCAACTTGGCACTTTGCCCTGGATCCCATGGGCTTTTAACTTCCTGTCAGTCTGCCATGTGGAACCTTATCAAAAGCCTTGCTAAAGTCCATATACACTACATCAAATGCACTAATGTAGGAAACATGGCAGGCAATTTGCACACAGCAAGCTCCCACAAACAACAATGTGATAATGACCAGATAATCTGTTTTAGTGATGTTGATTGAGGGATAAATACTGGCCAGGTCACTGGAGATAACTCCCCTGCTCTTCTTCGAAATAGTGCCATGGGATCTTTTACATCCACCTGAAAGAGCAGACAGGGCCTCGGTTTAACGTCTTATTTGAAAGGCGGCACCTCCTACAGTGCAGCACTCCCTCAGCACTGCACTGGATTTTTGTGCTCAAGTCTCTGGAGTTGGACTTCAACCCACAACCTCCTGACTCAGAGGCGAGAGTGCTGCCAACTGAGCCACGGCTGACTATAATGGAATCAGTTATCAGGAGTGTAAGTGGACTTGACGCTCAACATGTTCAACCGACACGAAGCAGCAATCTACAAAGGTAATAGATAGCCCAAACAATAGAATACAAGACAGAAGTAGTTATGGTGAAAATGTACAGTGCTCTAGGCAGACCATCGGTTGAGTACGGATTCCAGTTTTGGTTGCTGAGAAACAAAGCAGGCAAGACACTTACATGAACACTTTCAGAAGGAATTTGATAAGGTTTGGCACCAGAGAGATTATTAGCAAAAATGAGAGTACACGGAAATGGAGGGAACCTTGTGACTTGGGTTTTTAATTGGTTGGGAGGTAGGAGACAGAAGGGAGAAAGGGAACATTCTCTGATTGGCGAGGTATGACCAAGTGGTGTTTCCCAAGGATCGGTACTGGGGCCTCAGCTTTACACCATATATAGTAATGACTTGCATGAAGAAATAGAGATGTGTGTATATAGAAGTTTGCAGATGACACAGAGCCACAGTAAGTTGTGTAGGTAGAAGCAGGAAATTGCAAAGGGACATAGACAGACAAAGCGAGTGGGCAAAAATAAGGCAGATGGAGCTCAATGTGGAGAAGTGTGACATCATCCACTTTGGACCCGAGAAAGACTGGAGCCAAATATAGGCCACACCAAGCATGGACGACAGGTTTCCTTCCCTAAAGGACCAGTTGGGTTTTTATGACAATCTGATAGCTTCATGGTCAGTTATTTACCGAAACCAGCTGTTTATTTCCAGATGTTTTTTAAAACTGAATTCAAATGATGGGATTTGAACTCTGATTCACTGGGTTATTAGTCCAAACTTTTGGATCACTAGTTCAGTAACATAACCACAAGACGACTGTACCCATAAAGAATGATCACGTGGGCTAGGTACTGGAGGGCATCCATCCACAGTGGAACTGTAACCCAGCAGAACTTAGCACTTTCAAAAGAAAAAGCAGCATTTAAAAGGGTATGGAAAAAGGGCAGGTGAATGGGACTGAGTGGATAGCTCTTTTAGAGAATTAGAGCAGGTGTAATGAGCTGCATGGACCCTGTAAAAATTCTATCATTCTAAAAGGGTAAACGGTGGCTAACACGGGAAATTAGGGATAGCATAAGATCCAAGGAGAGGATGAATAAATTGACCAGAAAAAGCAGCAAACCTGAGTATTGGGAGCAGTTTAGGATTCAGCAAAGGAGGACAAAAGGATTAATTAAGAGGGGGAAAATAGAGTATGAGAGTAATCTTGCAGGGAACATAAAAACTGACTGTAAAAGCTTCTATAGATATGTGAAGAGAAAAAGATTGGTCAAGCGTAGGTCCCTTGCAGTCAGAATCAGGGGAATTTACAATGGGGAACAAAGAAATGGCTGACCAATTAAATACATACTTTGGTTCTGTCTTCACAAAGGAGGACACAAATAACCTTCCAGAGATTTCAGGGAACATAGGGTCTAATGAGAGGGAGGAATTGAATGAAATCAATATTTGTAGGGAAATGGTGTTAGGGAAATTGGTGGGATTGAAGGCCGATAAATCCCCAGGGCCTAATAATCTACATCCTAGGCTACTTAAGGAAGTGGCCCTAGAAATAGTAGATGCATTGCTGGTCATCTGCCAAAATTCTATAGACTCTGGACTAGTTCCCATGGATTGGAGGGTAGCTAATGTAACCCCACTATTTAAAAAAGGTGGGAGAGAGAAAACAGGGAATTATAGACCAGTAAGCCTGACATTGGTAGTGGGGAAAATGCTAGAGTCCATTATAAAAGATGTCATAGCAGAGCACTTGGAACACTGAAAGGATTGGACAAAGTCAACATGGATTTACGAAAGGTAAATAGTGCTGGACTAATCTACTGGAATTTTTTGAGGATGTAACTGGTAGAATAGATAAGGGAGAACCAGTGGGTGTGGTGTATTTGGACTTTCAGAAGGCTTTCGATAAGGTCCCGCATAAGAAATTAGCGTGCAAAGTTAAAGCACATGGGATTGGGGGTAAGGTACTGACTTGGATAGAGAGCTGGTTGGCAGACAGGAAGCAAAGAGTTGGAATAAACGGGTCTTTTTCCGAGTGGCAGGCAGTGACTAGTGGGGTACCGCAGTGATCGGTGCTAGGACCCCAGCTATTCACAATATATATTAATGATCTAGACGAGGGAACTAGATGTAATATCTCCAAGTTTGCAGACGACACAAAGCTGGGTGGGCGTGTGTGCTGTGAGGTGGATGCACAGAAACTCCAGTATGATTTGGACAGGTTGGGTGATAGTGCATCTGCCCAATAATGTGGATAAATGCGAGGTTATCCACTTTGGTGACAAAAACAGGAAGGCAGATTATTATCTGAACGGCAATAGATTGGGAAAAGGAGAAGTGCAACGAGACCTGGGTGTCCTTGTGCACCAGTCGCTGAAGGTAAGCATGCACGTGCAGCAGGCGGTTAAGAAGGCAAATGGTATGTTGGCCTTCATAGCGAGAGGATTAGAAACATAGAAGATAGGAGCAGGAGTAGGCCATTCGGCCCCTCGAGCCTGCTCCGCCATTCAATGACATCATGGCTGATCATCCAAACTCAGTAGCCTGTCCCTGCCTTCTCCCCATATCCCTTGATCCCTTTAGCCTTAAGAAATATATCCAACTCTTTCTTGAATATATTTAATGAACTGGCCTCCACCGCCCTCTGTGGCAGAGAATTCCACAGGTTCACCACTCTCTGGGTGAAGAAATTCCTCCTCATTTCAGTCATAAATGTCCTACCCCTTATCCTTAGACTATGACCCCTGGTTCTGGACTCCCCGACCATCGGGAACATCCTTCCAGCATCTAGTCTGTCCAGGCCTGACAGAATTTTATAGGTTTCGATGAGATCCCCTCTCAATCTTCTAAACTCCAGTGAGTATAAGCCCAATCGACACAATCTCTCCTCATACGTCATTCCTGCCATCCCAGGTATCAGCCTGGTGAATCTTCGCTGTACTCCTTCCATGGCAAGAACGTCCTTCCTCAGATAAGGCGACCAAAACTGCACACAATACTCAAGGTGCGGTCTCACCAAGGTCCTGTACAACTGTAGCAAGACATCCTTGTTCCTGTACTCGAACCCTCTTGCTACGAAGGCCAACATACCATTTGCCTTCTTAACCGCCTGCTGCACCTGCATGCTTACCTTCAGCGACTGGTGCACAAGAACACCCAGGTCTCTTTGCACTTCCCCTTCTCCCAATCTATTGCCATTCAAATAATAATGTGCCTTCCTGTTTTTGCCACCAAAGTGGATAACCTCACATTTATCCACATTATAGTGCATTTGCCATGTTTCTGCCCAATCACCTAACCTGTCCAAATCGTACTGGAGTTTCATGACATCCTCCTCGCAGCATACCCTCCCACCCAGCTTTGTGTCATCTGCAAATTGGGAGATATTACATCCAATTCCCTCGTCCAGATCATTAATATATATTGTGTACAGCTGGGGTCCTAGGACCGATCCTTGCGGTACCCCACTAGTCACTGCCTGCCACTCGGAAAACGACCCATTTATTCCAACTCTTTGCTTTCTGTCCGCCAACCAGTTCTCTATCGAAGTCAATACCTTGCCCCCAATCCCATGTGCCTTAATTTTACACGCTAATCTCTTATGCGGGACCTTATCGAAAGCCTTCTGAAAGTCCAAATACACCACATCCACTGGTTCTCCCTTATCTATTTTACCAGTTACATCCTCAAAAAATTCCAGTAGATTAGTCAAGCACGATTTACCTTTTGTAAATCCATGTTGACTTTGTCCGATCCTGTCACTGCTTTCCAAGTGCTCTGCTATTACATCTTTTATAATGGACTCTAGCATTTTCCCCACTACCGATGTCAGGCTTACCGGTCTATAATTCCCCGCTTTTTCTCTGCCACCTTTTTTGAATAGTGGGGTAACATTAGCTACCCTCCAATCCATGGGTACTGTTCCAGAGTCTATCGAGTTCTGGATGATGACCAGCAATGCATCTACTATCTCCAGGGCCACTTCCTTAAGTACCCTAGGATGTAGATTATCAGGCCCTGGGGATTTATCGGCTTTCAATCCCGTCAACTTCCCCAACACCATTTCCCTACAAATACTGATTTCTTTCAGTTCCTCCCTCTCATTAGTCCCTATGTTCCTCGACATCTCTGGGAGGTTATTTGTGTCCTCCTTTGTGAAGACAGAACCAAAATATGTATTTAATTGGTCTTCCATTTCTTTGTTCCCTATTATAAATTCCCCTGATTCTGACTGTAAGGGACCTACGCTTGACTTCACCAATCTTTTTCTCTTCACATATCTATAAAAGCTTTTACAGTCAGTTTTTATGTTCCCTGCAAGCTTACTTTCATAATCTATTTTCCCCCTCTTAATTAATCCCTTTGTCCTCCTTTGCTGAATCTTAAACTGCTCCCAATCCTCAGGTTTGCTGCTTTTTTTGGCCAATTTATATGTCCTCTCTATGGATCTTATGTTATCCCTAATTTCCCTTGTTAGCCACGGTTGAGTCACCTTCTTTGATTTATTTTTATGCCAAACTGGGATAAACAAATTCTGTAGTTCATCCATGCGATCTTTGAATGTTTGCCATTGCCTATCCACCGTCAACCCTTTGAGTGACATTACCCAATCAATCCTACAATTCAGTTCGAGTACAGGAGCAAGGATGTCTTGCTGCAGTTGTACAGGGCCTTGGTGAAACCACACCTTGAGTATTGTGTGCAGTTTTGGTCGCCTTATCTGAGGAAGGATGTTCTTGCCATGGAGGGAATGCAGCGAAGATTCACCAGACTGATACCTGGGATGGCAGGAATGACATATTAAGAGAGATTCGGCCGATTGGGCTTATAGTCGCTGGAGTTCAGAAGAATGAGAGGGAATCTCATTGAAACTTATAAAATTCTAACAGGACTAGACAGACTAGATGCAGGATGTTCCCGATGGCGGGGGAGTCCAGAACCAGGGGTCACAGTCTAAGGATAAGGGGTAAGCCATTTAGGACAGAGATGAGGAGGAATTTCTTCACCCAGAGAGTGGTGAACCTGTGGAATTCTCTACCACACAAGGCAGTTGAGGCCAATTCATTAAATATATTCAAGAAGGAGTTAGATATATTTCTTAAGGCTAAAGGGATCAAGGGATATGGGGAGAAAGCAGGGACAGGGTACTGAGTTTGGATGATCAGCCATGATCTCATTAAATGGCAGAGCAGGTGCAAGGTGCCGAATAGCCTACTCCTGCTCCTATCTTCTATGTTTCTATCTGCAAGATTGCTTTGGGACATTCAGTGAAGGTACATTTTCTTGGTAATAGAAGCTGTTCAGATCACTTACACTAATCAGCAACTTTTCAATCCAAATATGCCTACAACATAGGAATGCAAGATGCACTTACAAACTGTTGCCTGCTCTATCACACACAACTCTCTCTGTATATGCAGAACACCTAAATTCTTTTAAGCTAGTGAGTAATATTTTCACATCAATTACATATATTGAATTTATAAGCCTGAAAGTGCTATCTGAGGTTAACTGAGTTACTAAATGTTTTTGGGAGGATTTATTCCCGTTTCTTTACTCATGATATTGGTGATTTCCATCTGTGCACTAAAATATGTGCTGTATCACTCCCACACAGAGTGCCAGTGGAATAAAGGGGGAAAGCAGTAATCCTCTTAAATCAGTTTTGAATTGCAAATAGGAGGGAGTTAAGCCCCTAAAATAGCACAGGGAAGGCAAAGCCAGACCTTTACTTGAAAAGTTACTGTAGAATTAGGTGTTACAGTATAATGAAAGCCCATTTTACAAGCCAGGAATTGAAAATCCTTCTGCAAGATCTCAGGAAAAGGGGACACATACTTTAGTGTGCTGTACGATAGACTGACAGTCTTAGCAGGAGAATGACACCTGAAAGCAACAGAGGCATGAGTAAAAAAAAAAGTCTCTTAGAAAGAAAATAGCTATTATGATTGACAGTTTTTTCTGAATACATGGGGCCATATATTCCGATCCCTACGGGTGGGTACGCGCTGTGTACACATCCATAGGGACATTGGAAATGCTGGTTTCAGGCATGCCAAGCTGAAAAGAATGCTCGTGACTGATCGGATGCCTGTCCTAGAGAAGGGCCTCTGTGGGCGGATAGTTCCGCTTTCTGCAGAACCTCCGCCCGCAGAAAACCCTTAGAAATCTTACGCCTGGTAAAAGCAGGCGTAAGGCCTGCTTTTACCAGCATAAGATTTGAAATAAAGTAAAATAAAATAAAAAATTTCCACTCATTTATCATTTAAAAATACTTTTAAAAAACGGTAAGTTTATTTTTAGTCCCGTAAAAAACATTAATTATTTTTTTCAAAAATTACATATTTGTTTAAAAATTTTAATTTATTGTAATTTCAACTAATTTTAAAAATGTGATTTAAAAAAAATGTATTTAATGTTTTAGTGTTTTTGGGGTGATCTCCATTCATATATTTGACAGGTCTATCTGTCAAGTGTATGAAGGGAGATTCCCTTCTCCTATTGGCTCCCCATGGCCCACGTGATCCCAGGGATGCCTGCGAACCGCATGCACCTCTGGGGTACGTGGGCCCTGCACATTTCGAGTTGGAGAGGCCCAGGATCGGAAGTATACGCACTTCGGGAGCCCTCAGGTAAGTCTGTAGATTTTTTCCAGATCGGAGGCCTCCGTACGTAGGAAGCCTCCGAACAGAAAATACGGCCCATGGTCTTTAGAATGTTGACAATATCAACAGAATGCATGTCAAAATTTTACTGCCGTCAAAATTTGGAGAGACTTTCTGCTGTTCAGGATAGAAACTAGAAAAAGATAATCTTGTGCATAGTGACTGTAATTGAATCAGCCAAGTAGGCATTAGTAGCACAATTGGTCTCAGCATCCTTGTGTTAGGGAGAGGTACATCAATCAGGGTTGCCACTCCATATCACTATTCCTGCTGGATGGTGGACGTTGGGTGAGGTCAGGGTTTGACTCAGCTGTGATACAGCTCCACCCCTCGTTGAACATACTTCTGACACTATTCAGGCTCATATGAATAATGGCCACTGCAGCGAGGTACTGGAGATGATCAGTACCTGTGGACAGTATCGCAACAAGCAGTCAATGTCTTTAGCAAAGGAAAGGAGAAGATTGGCGAGAAATACCAATGACTCGTAAACTACAGCAATTTCTCTTCAGTCCAGGAGAAGGATAAAGGTATTTCTGTAAATCTAAATCATCATTTAAAGGATGTTTAACATTTTGGTCCTAGCTTCATCAAAAAACTTTGCTGCTTTTAATTAGAAAAGTGCAATGCTGCTGTTGTACTCACACTTTAGAACTATCTCAATAAAGAAAAAGACTTGCATTTATATAGCGCCTTTCACGACCACCGAACGTCCCAAAGCACTTTACAGCCAATGAAGTACTTTTTGAAGTGTAGTCACTGTTGTAATGTAGGAAACGTGGCAGCCAATTTGCGCACTGCAAGGTCCCACAAACAGCAATGTGATAATGACTAGATAATCTGTTTCAGTGATGTTGATTGAGGGATAAATATTGGCCACGACACCGGGGATAACTCCCCTGCTCTTCTTCGAAATGGTGCCATGGGATCTTTTACGCCTGAGAGCAGACGGATTAAACATAGTTATTTCCTGTTTTACCCAAATTAATCAATTCACTTTACTTTGGTTAAATTAGTTAATAAACATATTTTGTGTAATCACAGGATGGTAAATATTATTCACACTTCTGGCGTTCAATTTTCAAAATCAAATGTACAATTATAATTAAAATTTTCTAACAGTCTGGTTTAACACTACAAATATAAGTCAGTCACTCTGAGCTTTTTAAAAGTATCAAGTATACTGTATGGCAAATTATTGTTTCAGTTTTTTAAAGGAATGCATATCTTAAAATCTCAAACAAGTGTGAAATATATCCAGATCTTTCCAGAGCATACTTTAAAAAACAAACAAAAATTCGGTATGTTTTGGTTACTCCAGTATAACCCAACTGCAGTTGTCCCCATCATCCATTAACTAGATTGAAGGACACTATTTTGATAGCCCATCAAATCATATTTATCAATAGTCCCATGTGCTTTCTGGGGATTGCAGTCCATTAGTTTTGTGGGAACACAGCTTCACTGCTCAGACTACACACAGTTTAGATTAACTGTCCTGGTACCCTTGTAAACTACACCAGCTAAAATAAATGTCAATTACTTTTTTTCCAATTACAGAATTTTAGTTGGCAGATTGTTGGTGATGGCATCAATAATAATTGATCTTACAATCAACAATGTCAACTGAGGCAGTTATCTCTTAACTATGTATCAAATGTTGCAAAGTATCGCACACCATTCAGAGTCTATAATACAGGTCGAAATCATTAAGAACTTGGAGCAATTTGAGTTAATTAGAGGCAGTCAGCACAGATTTCTAAAAGGCAAGTCTTGCTTGACCAACCTTACAGCATTCTTTGCAGGAATAACAGAGGGCAGATAAAAGAAATGCAGTGTATGTACTTTTTTGGATTTTCAAAAGGCATTCAATTAAGTACCATTGAAGAGTTTTATGGTTAAAATAATGGTATATGGAACTAAGGGGAATGTGGTCATGTGGATAGAGGGATGGTTGGAGGACAGCAAGCAAAACATAGGGGTAAAATGAAACTTCTCCAACTGGAAAAATGTGGTTAGTAGTGTTCTACAGGGATCTGTGTTGGAATCACTCTTATTAGCCTTATGTAACTTTATGTAAATGTACTGGAGTTAGACATTGACGGAACAATGTCAAAATTGGCTGGCAATACCAAATTGAGAGGGGTCTGGCAAATTCTAATAAGGATTGTGAATTGCTGAAGAAGTACATAGATAGGCTAGCAGAATGGGCAGATTGGTGGTAGATGCAGTTCGATGTAGAAAAATGTGAAATAATAGATTTTGGACGTATAGGAAAAGGAAATACTCCTTAACTGGTCAGACTTTAAATGGATTAGAAGAGCAAAGGGATACCAATGAGCAGATACACACGTCATTAAAGGTGGCAGTGCAAACAGGTAAGACTGCAAAGAAACAAATCTGGTTTTGTACCTGAAGTTAGGAGATAATGTTGAACCGCTACAAGACCTTAGATAAGCCGCAACTGGAAAACTCTGCGCAGTTTCTGGCACCTCAGAGTACTTTATCTGGTATCTGGAATCTGGTAAAATAATGACTTTACAAACAGACATTAATGTAAAGAATGCTTGACTGATGACTGGGAGATTTGTATACTCGCTGGATGACAAAAGATAGTGGTCATAATCTTGTGGTTCATAGAATTATACCACTATAGATACAGTAGCCTTTCTTCAAATTATAATGGTCAGTCTGGCCCAATTGGTAGCACTCTAGTTCTGAGTTGGAAGGTTTTCTCTTCAAGCCCCACTTGAGGACTTGAGCAAATAGTCTAGCTTGATACTTCTGTGCAGTGCTAAGGGAATGCTGCATTGTCTAAAGTGCTGTCTTTCAGATGAGATGTTGAACTCTCCATCGGCCTGGTCAGGAGAAGATAAAAAGATTCCAAGCCATTTTTTCATCCCAGCTAACATTCTTCCCTCAATCAACACCTCCAAGAACAAATTAATTAGTCTTTATCTCATTTGCTGTTTGTGGACTTTGTAGTGTTAAAATTAGTTGCTGTGTTTACCTACAAAACATAGACCATACTTCAAATAATTAATTGGATGCGTATTGGGATGTCATCAGGATCTAATCCTACATAAATTAAATTTCTTCTCTTCTTGAAATTACTTTGTATACAGCAGAATGGCTAACTTTATATAGTCATAGAAGGATGTTGTATGCTTTATTTTTTGCATAAAGTCCAAAATTATTGAAAGAATCTTTTGATGTTATATTTCTTTGAAAGATGTTACTGAAGGTATTGTGGGAATTACGCACAAAATAGTTCATGCACTATAGTAATCTGGGATGTAATGTTTAAGTTATCCACCAGATGGAGCCAAATATTAAGGGATCACATTCACCAGTGTTTAAGGTAATGGGTCATGTAGTCAATGTCCCGGTACACCAGTTATTAAGGTAATGTGGCATTGCATTATGGGTATGACTCAGAGGTGAATCCTCCATCTTGCAGTAAGAAATTGTGTGCTTTGCCTGCAGCCTGTAAGATATGTTCCTCTGCTACACCGTGTAATAAACAGTTGGGTTTTGTTCCTTATATCTCGCTTATCTCAGTTTCTGACCTTACCACTCGGGTATCACATGCACCATAACAAAGTTCAGAGATATACAACTAAGAAGGCCCAAGTTTAAAATAAATGATGCAAAATACACTTCTATTACTGCAGTGCTCCTGGTCTAGTTTTAAATGTTTAGTTCACCCGTGTGGTAGCAATTCCAACATTATCTTTAGAGGGATTCCTCACAGTATGCAAGCCTTAGTGAAGATTTAATTATGCCATTCTTCAATAACATCTGTTCAAAAGTGGCACAACCATGATACAAACTCAATATTGGTAACAAGATCATTACAATTATTTTTTTAAGGTTTACTGTGGCTGTTGGAATGCAGCAAATATTTATAAACTCCAATTTAAACAAATATAGATAGCTAAATGTTTCTAATTTTTGTAAGATCTCAATATACTCTTTATGGCTAGATTTAAAGGGAAATATAGTATGGGGCAAGTACTACAAATTAAATTTACTGCTTATTAAGTAGCACATAATATTATGGGAAGAATGAATTGATAAGATAACCTTAGCTATATGACACCTCATGGAAGCTCTTATTCATTTATTTCAATGCAGTAGATGCACTGAAGTGATATGAAAAGATTTGCATTTATAAAGGTCTCAGTAACATCTCAAATGTCTGACATTGGCATACAATTACTTTGAAATGCACTGACTATAATAGACAAATGTAGCAAACATTTTGTATATGCCAAGGTTCTGCAGACAGCAACAAGATGAATGATCAGCTAATCTCTCTTGGTGGTGTTACTTGAGGGACAGAACTCTCTGCTTTTCTTCAAATAGTGCCATGGGACTTTAACATCCACCTGACCAAGTGGACAGGGCTTCAGTTTAGCCTCCGATGTGACAGTATCTCTTCAGTACTGCACTGAAATGTCAGCCTAGATTATGTGCTTAAGTGCTGCAGTGGGGCGCGAACCCACAACCTGATGCAGATGCAACAGCGCCACCAACTGAGCAAATTTGACAGACACGTAGGACAAGACACATGCCATATGTCCACTCCTCAATTCTAATTTTAATAAAATCTTCCTGTTTACAGATTGCTCACAGGTGACTTTATGTTACTAAAGAAATACTTGTTACTTTACATTCAGCAAGGTTATAACAACTTTCAATTTTTACCCTTTGTATTGTAAAATTCTCATTAGGAATGTAGTATGTAAGAACAACAGCCCATTCATTGCCAAATACTGCAGAAACTTCAAGTTTTAAATTGTCACAGAGAGAACATGAAATTACTTTCAAATACTTTAATAGTATAAAGAGGCAAAGGAATAACAGGGTTCCTAGTGAAGGTGGTTAATTCTGCTGAAATCTACACTTCCAACCAAAGCTAGCAGGGAACCTCCTTCTAGAACATGTTTAGCAGCATAATTGAAAATTGTAACCTTCCCATGAGGTGGAAAATGAACATAAGTATTCTCATAATCAAATCTGGAAATAGAAGCAAACTTGACTGCTATAGGCCAATTATCTTAAGAAACATTTCGGCAAAATTATACTCAGCATTGACAGACTGGGCTGATCTGCAGTGAGAAAAATAGCTGGATTTCAGGTTGGATTAATCAGCATTGATAACTTTTTTATCGTAACTTACCTAGTGAAAAGGTATCAATGTACAAACTAGTGAGAACTTTATAGAGCTAAAATAAGCTTCTGATAAAGCTAGATGGAGAATAACTCTGAATAATGAAGTCTGGCCCAAATGGATCTCAGTATAATTATCTCCTCACACAAACACAAAAAAGCGATTAATCAGTCAAAACAATACCAGAGGAAAGGCAAGTCTGTCTGCTAGCTCAATTACTGTTTAACACCTTTATATACATAGGATCTGTTTGAAATTGATTTCCATCCACCAAGAGTGGGTAATTTAGCAATGATCTTTTTCTTATATCGCTTTAATATTAATAATTGTCTCCCATTGTTGCCCAATTGTCATTTATACTGAGTGGCATATTCAGAAATAACTGAACAATTGTGCAATTGCTGAGGAGTTGTTCTGCAAATCAGGACATACCATTATGTTGGGGGAAGCTCTGTACAGGCCAGCAATAGCAAAAGCACATTGTTGGTCTGGGTGGGTGGCCAGAAGGGCAGATCTAAAAAAATGTCCAAAGTGGCAGTCATTTAGCTATGCTGATGGTAGCACCTAGGTAGTAGAGGCACCCAGCAACCCTCCTCCCACTTCCCACAAAGTGTGTTGGTGCTCAGACGGCACTGGTACTGGGTTGTTTCTGTTAGAGGCTATTCTCCATTGACATTTTTTTTTATTGGAGGCAAATTTTTTGTGTAAAGTGGGCATAACAGGAAGTAGTGCTGTTTTGAAATCATTGGAATCCTTATTAACCAATAGACCCCTATGTGCTGATGAGGGGAAATTCAGAACACCAGTAACTTTCACACAATGTGGAATCTCTTCCAGTGGGAAGCAGCTCTGCAATACAAGTGTGCCCTAAAACTAAATGAATTATGTGTTCACAAAATGGTTAATATAGTAACACAGCTTTCTGCTTTATGGACTACAGAGGAAATTCTACAGTTTGACGCAAGGAAGACCATTTACATGAAAGTGTGTTTGACAAACCTCTCTTTGTTTACAAATAAACAACACAATGGCATAAGTTGAATTGAAATACATCATATCACAGTGATGGAAATCTCAGACTGCTCTTCATGCTTTTATCTTACCACATGCTAAAAAAGATTTGGTAACACTTTCTCATGAATAGTATCCCTTTAATAAAAAGGTCTTCTGCATCCTTTTCTTCCCGAAGTCAAACTTAATAGGTTCCTTTATCTAATGAGAATATGTTCTGAAATTATGTGAAGAATAATACTACATTGGATATGTGGAACATTAGTGAACAGTGTTTGCAGTCTCTTTTTTTAGCTGCTAGATTAGCTTGGGTGATAAATGCCTTTAAAATGCTCTTTGAGCAAGAACAATACTGTGGTAAAGAACAATCATGAAACAATACTTCAATCTAATTATATCCATTTAGATAGATTGCTTTTTGTTAGTTTAGCAATACACAATGCAGTTATTAATCTGACTTTCATTTTGATTGCATTTGCAGAAAATATACTTGAACAGTGCAGAAATAAAGTCAGAGTTATATGTATTTTGTAACCATTTGAAATTAGGTTATGTGTGTTAAAACAATGTGTCAGGTACATTCAATTGCAAATATGATCTTCAGGCTTATACAGATGTACCTAATTTAACAATCATAACTGATGTCCTAGTATAAATGAAAGATGAAGCATTGGCAACATTTTAAAAATAATTTATTTGGATATTTGCTATTAGCTCCTTAAGATATTTTAGCCAGAAATCAAGGCTAATAGTTTTGTTGTGAAAAAATGATTATTTTATGGAGTTTAACAGGTAAGCACTTTGTTCATCTATAGTGGAGGGTTGGCAGGTGAGAGGGGGAGAATGCAAAAGAAAAAGCAACAGATTGGAAACAGTTAAGAGTAAGGGTGTCAATTGTTGGAGTTTCTTTTACATCATATGTTCCAGGTTCAGAGTCACTGGTCACTCCTGTAGATAGCTCTTGTATTATATAATTTTCAGCTCAATATCTAGGTAAGCGACAGCAAGATGCAGGGCATGACAGAGAACCCTAACTCTCCACACTGGCTGAAATATATCAAATGCCGTCTCTCTTTGGCAAGCAGGTTGAGTATGCACTCTTAATATACAGACTCAGAACCCAACAAGTCATTTTATTTATGTGAAAAATATAATTGAACAGTAAACAGTATAACATACATACATTTCTCTACTTTCCTTGATACCTAAAATAATAATGAAAATACCACTCACTTTCTCTCAAAACATAAACTTTAAAATAGCAACTTATTTTGTACCCTTTAGAAGAGGCCAGTTTAAATACTAGCTCACCTATTCTGCGAGCTGAACCTGAAACTTTAAAACACAGATCTGTTAGGCTGCTGCCTGCAAGACTAAAACTTATGTAGATGTAGACAGAATGGCCTACTCTTGCTCCTATTTCTTATGTTCTCATGGCACCCAATATAATTCCATAATAGGAGATCTCAGGTTGTCCGTCAAGGAAGACTGCAGCCAATGACTCTGTCTCCTTCTCAGAGTTTAACAGGTAAGCACTTTGTTCATCTATAGTGGAGGGTTGGCAGGTGAGCAGAGAGGGGGAGAACTTTCAATCAAACGTACTACTGTAGACTGCAACATGATTCTTTGTTCTGTGTCAATGTGGCATGGGACCACCACTGTATCCAAATCATTGCTATACACAGTGAACGGAAGTGGCCGCAGAACTGAACTCTGTGGGACACTACAAGCACTCTGAAAATCTGCCCTTAACTCCTACACTCCATTTTCTCCCTTCTAACCAATTTTTAATCCAGCTCGTTATCCTCCCCTTAATTCCATACTGCTTAATCATCGAGTAATCTGACATGGGATACCTTGTCAAAGGCATTCCTAATGTTCACGTACATTACATTTACTGCATTTCCCTCATCTATAAAGTCTGTTACTTCCTCAAAGAATTATTTGAGGTTTGCCAAGTACAATTGCATTTTGTTAAAATCCATGCTGGCTACTTCTATTTTCTCTTTATTATATAGATACATGGTAATTTAAATCTTAATTAAAAACTCTAAGTTTTCAATGATGTTAAACTAACTGGCCTGTAATTACCCAGATTAGGTCTATCTCTTTTTTAAGAATTAAGTACTACACTGGCCATTCTCTATACCTCCGGCACATATCCACACTCAATTGAGCCCTGCAACATATCTTCAAGGGCCTTGACAATTGTGTTCCTTAGCTAAAACTTTCCTTTTATCCATCATCTCACCTTGCTCTCAAACACTTCAGGATTCACCTCCTCTCCAATATCCTTCTCTTTAGGTAAATACTAATGCATACTTACTAAATACCTCTGCCATTTTTTGATCACAATCTACAAATTGACAATCCTCTCAGCACAGAGGTCCCCCCCTCAGTTTCAACAATTCTTTTATATTTTTTCCTCATACTCTGTCTTAGCTTTTCTTATCTTGCTATTAACCTCTTATTTTCTCATATTCTCCTTTAGCATTATTATAATTATTATTGGGCCAGAATTTGCGGTGGGTAATAACAGCAAACGAACAGCATTCTCTGTTATTACCCCTTTGAAACTGGCCGCAACTTTAGGATGTAGTGTGTGCGCATCTTAACGCGCAAATCCTGAAGTTGCGGTCAGTCATTCACTGCTCCGACACTGGCTTCGCTGTGTCCCCCTCCGCCCCCACCATATCAGTGTAATCTGTGAAATCAGGGAAACTGACAAACTTTGGCTTTTTCACGGTAATATCGCTGTTAAATATCCCATTAAAAGTTAGACCCTTTTGGATTAGGTGTAACTGGGGTTTTAACAGTGTATTGACTGCTAAACAAACGTTATGGCCCTGAAAAACTAATTTTAATTTTGTGGAGTGTCAATTTTTAAATTTAAAAAAAAGTTTGATCATCTTTACTTCAGGTTTACCTTTTGCCCATGCGAGAGCCCCAATCTTTTTTTTGCTCACTAACATTTTTTTTAAAAGTTAGAATAAAAGGAGCTTATTCACTTCCCGGTCTGTGAGAATTCTGCATTGTGATTAGCTGCAAAACATACTGTTGCTCTACAGTCTTATATGTTAATCTCTCCTTGCACCCTAGTTCACCTCTCATCTTTCTAAAATCTGTCCTCATCCAATTTGGTGTTTTAACTTTTGTAATAACTTTTTCCCTTTTAGTTGGATCTTAAACACGACAATATTGTGATTATTACTCCCAAGGTGCTCACCCAAATTTAGCTCATCTCCCTGTTCTATTTTAGCACACATAACCAGAGCTAGAAATGCCTCCGTCCTTGTAGGTTTACTAACATACTGTTTGAGGAAGGAGTCCTGCATACATTTAAGGAATTACATTCTCTTTTCTCCATTTACTCCTTCTCTATCCCTATTGAAGAAAGGCCGGTTTCATTGAAGGATTGTACTACATTTTAAAATTCCATCACTGGCAATTGAATATCTTACTTGAGCATGCCTTGTTTCGTGGCTTCATTCATGATTGTAATACATAAGGTACCACAAATAATTCATGGCTGCAAAAAGCTTGACTGGATGTTACATATACTTGTCAGCAGCCAAAAGCCATTTAACTTTGATAACGAGAGCAGAATGAATACACTGATTTTATAATCCAACTGTCCAAATCCTTTTATTATATACAATAAATTTAGATCTATCCAGTGCCAAGAACATAGTCTCTATACTTGATAGCGCTGTATATATTCTTCTGCATTTGAAATTTGCTTTTGCCATGCACCATTCTGTGAATACCTGTAACTGGACAACTAAGCAACCTATTCCCATGCTTCTGCCTTTGGTTTGTCTGAATCTGAGCACCTGGAGGTGCATAAGAATCGCCCAGCATAAATACACTTCCAGAGTGGAGAATCACCTTGTCGATACACTGTGCAGCTGAACCATGGTTGGGAACTCACTGAATAGGGGGAATGATAATGAAAAGACGACACTCTAATACTCCATTGCGCAAACTGGTAATACACCAAGATACTGTACAGTTTGTAAACCAGGTATCTAAAGGCTTGCTTTCAAAACCTTACATTGCTAAAACTCCCCTGACGGCTCAGCAAGGTTATCCAATTCGTGGCTGAGCTACATAGTCCAGGAAGGCCCTATCAGGCAATCTGTGCTTAGTTAACTGATTTGAGCCAGGGTACGTGGACTTTGTGAGAACCGGATTTAACTCACCTGTAATGTCCCAGTTAGCCTCATGAAACTCACTGTCAAGGCTCACACATGACTAAAGGTCACTTGGACAAGGTACCTTGATGATGACAGATGCCTGTGGGGGGTCACAGGAGTCACACCTTTAAGTGTGGTATGTGATGGGACAGGAGGAGAAAATTGGTAAGAAAAAAAAACACCTAAAAAAATCCAATAATATTTTTAGCATCTTGTTAAAGTGTAAAGTTTTTATATTTGTTAACTATTTACTTCTTTCAGTTAATACTCTCTAACTGAACTAACTTTCTGTGACAGATTGTAAAACATCTACTTACAAGCTTCTTCCTCTTGTCTTGTTCAGTTGGGGGTTCTTCATCTTCACTTACTTTTTGCTCTTCAAAATGTGACATCACCATACAGCTATGTTTAAGGAATAAACGTGAGTATTTAATATTGTAATGAAAGTTCCAGTAATCACAAAAATGACTTTTTATTACAGGTATATCACTTCATAATCAAAATCAACAAACCAACTATACATAACTGATATCAAGTACCTTAATCTACTTCAGTATGGCTACGCAATTAAATATTACATATTTGTACCATTTTCATTTTATAATCTTCATAAATTTTGACAGCATCTTATAACTAAAATGGGGTGGTATTAGTATTTTGGAGAAGATAAACTAGAAAGATTTTTGATAGGTTTATATTTTAAATAACTGTAATCTGTTAATGGGAAAGAGTCACTCTGAGTGCACTCTGCAGCCTTGTGGGTCACTCTTGTCTGGCCTGTCCAGTTCTAGTCCCACTAGACATGATCAATAATATCAGAGTTACAAAACAGGATTTTTCTCCTGAGTTATGCTAGTTTGCATTGGGACATTACCAGTGGGTGGGAGTGGAAAAATGGACAGGAATCTGTTTCCATTGGATCACTGCCCATATTTATGGAGTGATAATGTGATAATGGAGTGGCAAAATCATTCTGTGCTCGTCAACACTGGACTATAGGAATACTGGCACTCAACAGGCATCCAGTATTGCTAGGATATGCACAACGGCATCAGTAACTGTTTGCATTATTGAGCTCGACACTATAGGGACAATATTGAGGCTTTGGAGAGGGTACAACATATATTCACTAGAATGCTGCCTGGTATGAGGAAATACAAAGAGGAAGAAAGACTTGAAAAATTGAGGCTTTATTGTGTTAGAACAGTGCAGATTACAGGACAATGTGATAGAATGTGTAAAATGATGGAGGAATGGGACAGGGTAGCTAGAAGCAGGCTGTGTCCAGTAGTTGAGGAGTCAAGAACAAGGGGCCGTAGATACAAAATTAAATGTAAACGATTTAGAACAGAAAGCAGGAATAATGTCTTTTACACAGAGAGTCATGAGGCTGTGGAAATCACTTCCAGGGTTAGGTGGAATACTTCAGCAGTTTTGTCACTTCAGCTGTTTTAATTCTGTTCCCTTACGCTTTTGGATATTAAACTGAAGTCCAATTATATTATTAGTACCCACTGGCTGGGAAATTTCTCGGATGTGCTCCCACTTCGCCAGCGTTACTTTGCTGGAAGTGCGGCAGAAACCCTGTTTACACATATAAACGGGGTTTTCACCATAATTCTGGCGAAGTAATATCGGTGAAGCGTGAGCAAATCCAAGGAAAGCCAGCCACTATGACAGTATAATCCAGTAGTTCTCAAACTTTTTTGGTTGAAGGACCCCCTTTCAAATAGATTAGTAATCATGGACCCCTCTTCTAAATTATAATACTGTATAATGCTCATAAAATGAAAGTGCTGCATGTAAAGAGTGTTTTAATAATGCTTTTAAGGACACAGGTATTTACTTACAGATATCAGTGAGATGGGTGGGCCTGCTTCTCACACCAGTTCTGGGTACTCCGCCGCAACAGGTGACCATTAGCCACTTAGTGCTGGACAGGTTTTAAAGCTGGCTGGCCCAGGTGAGTGAGGCCACAAGCACCCATGCACATGCTGGGATGCTGCTGGAAGCATGACTCACCGCCACACTGTCCCACTGGCATGTTCTGTAACAGCTGCACTGTGGGATTGTACAGGTTTGCGTCAACATATTCAGGCACGTGTTTGAAGGGCTCCGCAAGCGCTCTGATCACATGACAGGCGGCGCCAGGGAGAGGAATCGGCTCGACGGGCAGGGAGCACTCGTTGCAAAGTGAGAGCTGTGGGCCTCTGTGAGGAGGCGGGCCCAGCCATTGAGAATAATTTGCATGAACTGATTCAGTGTCAGATTTATAAAGAGGAGCAGGCTTGAAATTACCTCCGGTCGCGGACCCCCCTGGAACATCTCTAAGGACCCCCGGGGTCCGTGACCCCAGTTTGAGGTACATTGGTGCAATCAACTTCACTGAAAGGAAAACTGTGGGCATCTCCTCTTTGGGTTGGGGGTGTTAGCCAAGCACATGATGAACACCTGTAATCCGAAAACTCAGGCATGCCCTGCAAATATAGAATCCGCTGTGGACGGAACTAGAATGGCTCTGTGGTCAGGTTGTTTGGGGATGGAACAGGGAATAATGAATTGTTGGGATGCTTTGGAGGAGGTATTATTCTGCCACTGGAAACAGTTTCTCCTTATTTACTCAAACCCATTCATGATTTTGAACATCTCTATCAAATCTCCTCTTAATTTTCTCTGCTCCAAGTTGCGAGTCTAACCACCACCCCTTGACATTCAATGGCATAACCATCACCGATACCCCCCAACCATCATCATCCTGGGGGGGGACCACCATTAACCAGAAACTTAACTGGACCAGCCACATGAATACTGTGGCTACAAGAGAAGGTCAGAGGCTGGATATTCTGCGGAGAGTGTCTCACCTCCCGACTCCCCAAAGGTTTTCCACCATCTACAAGGCACAAGTCCCGAGTGTGATGGAATACTCTCCACTTGCCTGGATGAGTGCAGCTCCAACAACACTCAAGAAGCTCGACACCATCCAGGACTAAGCAGCCCGCTTGATTGACAACCCATCCACCACCTTAAACATTTAGTCCCTCCACCACTGGCGCACCGTGGCTGCAGTGTGTACCATCTACAAGATACACTGCAGCAATTCACCAAGGCTTCTTCGCTAGCACCTCTCAAACCTGTGACCTCATCCACCTAGAAGGACAAGGGCAGCAAGCGCATGGGAACACCACCACCTCCAAGTTCCCCTCCAAGTCACACACCATCCTGACTTGGAAATATATCGCCGTTCCTTCATCGGCGCTGGGTCAAAATCCTGGAACTCCCTCCCTAACAGCACTGTGGGGGTACCTTCACCACACGGACTGCAGCGGTTCAAGAATGCGGCTCACCACCACCTTCTCGAGGGCAATTAGGGATGGACAATAAATGCTGGCATTGCCAACAATGCCCACATCCCAGGAACGAATTTTTAAAAAAGAACCCAGCTTTCCAGTCTCTCCACATAACTGAAGTCCCTCATCCTTGGTACCGTTCTAGCAAATCTCTTCTGCACCCTCTTCAAGGCCTTGGCATCTTTCCTAAATGTGGTGACCAGAAGTAGAAACATAGAAAATATAGAAACATAGAAAAATAGGAGCAGGAGTAGGCCATACGGCCCTTCGAGCCTGCTCCGCCATTCAATATGATAATGGCTGATCCTCTCTCTCAATGCCATATTCCTGCTCTCTCCCCATACACATTGATGCCTTTTGTGTCTAGAAATCTATCTATCTCCTTCTTAAATATATTCTGTGACTTGGCCTCCACAGCCTTCTGTGGTAAAGAATGCCAAAGATTCACCACCCTCTGAGTGAAGAAATTTCTCCTCATCTCAGTCCTAAATGTCCTACCCCTTATCCTGAAACTGTAACCCCTCGTTCTAGATCCCCCAGCCAGGGAAACATCCTCCCTGCATCCAGTCTATCTAGCCCTGTCAGAATTTTATGCGTTTCAATGAGATCCGCTCTCATTCTTCTAAACTCTAGTGACTACAGGCCGAGTCGACCCAATCGCTTCGCATATGACAGTCCTGCCATCCCAGGAATCAGTCTGGTGAACCTTCGCTGCACTCCCTCTATGGCAAGTATATCCTTTCTTAGGTAAGGAGACCAAAACTGCACACAGTACTCCAGGTGTGGTCTCACCAAGGCCCTGTATAACTGTAGTAAGACATCCTTGCTCCTGTACTCAAATCCTCTTGTAATGAAGGCCAACATCGAGTTCAACAATTTCAGCTCATAACCTCGGCCCCCATTACACATTTTTTCTTGTAATTTTTCCACTCCTTTCCCCCCCCCCCCTTTCCTTTTGTTTCTCTCTCACACCTGGCAGCTATCTCTTGCCCTGCCAGTACACTTCACACCTAATCTCAGCCTATTACCATCTCGTCTAGCTCTTTTGTTTCTTTCACTTCTTTTGTCCGATCGCAGCCCTGCCTTCGATCTATTTTCTTTTCTTTCCAGTTTTGAAGAAGGGTTCGACCCGAAACTTCAACTCAAATTTCTCTCCACGGATGTTGCCTGACCTGCTGAGTTTTTCCATCTTTTTCTGTTGTTATTTCGGATTTCCAACATCTGCAGTATTTTGCTATCATACCATTTGCCTTCCTAACTGCTTGCTGCACCTGCATGTTTGCTTTCAGTGACTGGTGTACAAGGACACCCAAGTCCCTCTGGACATCAACATTTCCATAGGGAAAAAAAGTTTCATAATTATATTGGCACTGGTCACAAGACTAATAAGCTATGGCATACCCTTTTAAAAAGGTGTCCTCACTTAACATTTTAATTACAAAACAGTTTTTAAATCTTTTTGTCTGAGAATGATATTCACATAAGTAGCCATCCTGCTGCAGATTGGTTCCATGTATGTGATTTTGCCATCAACGATGGTAATCTACCTGTTTCCACTTAAAAGAATAGCAGATGGATTCAGCTATCACTATACATTTTGGACCCTGTTTTCTGCATCAACCAACTGCAGTCAATTAAAAGTATATCATTGTGAAATTAATGTACAGCTGTTCTGAATTCATTCACAATAAAACAGAAGCTATACTGAAGGGTTATTAACTTGAAAAAAAGCTATTAATTTCAGATTACCAGAGTAGAGTCTTAAATTGCCCAGATCCCACATCTGAATCTGCGGCTATGTGAATTTTAGAGCAGTTTTTCAGAATCAGTGATACCTCAAGATTACACTTTCCTTTTTAGATTTAATGTACGATAAAAATAATGCAATATGAGTCAGAGTCCAGCAATACTGTACATTAATGTTCCTGCTGGTAGAATATAGTTCTTTTGTACATCCAATTCTACAGCACCTTGTGTGTTTACCACTGAACAGAAATGAATGTAATATTACTGAAATAAACCTGTCACTTCATTATAATACTAATAAATCAACTTGTCATTTCAGACGCAACAGCAAAGGAAAACCTTGAATTGTTTGGTCTATAACCGTTGGCCTGATGTGATGCAGCAATTGCATTTCCATCATGCTTAATGCAGAACATAAACTTTTAGTGCACCAAATTTTATAAAGCAAATAAAATACAGAATAATGGATATCTGGAGGTGACTATTTGTATTCTTATTTATTATGCTTTATTGTAACATATAATCTTTGGATTAAATGGGAACAGTTTCGTTTTCAGACTTTTACTTTTGTTAGCAGTGGAGCTCATGTCAAACATTGATAAACAGGGCACTCCATGCAGTTGATGTGTGATGTGGCTTTATTGAAGGAACAAAGACTGTGAAATTGGGATCTAATTACCACAAAATAACGTTTGGTTTTACTTACTTACAGTCAACTGCTGTCGTGAAGCATTAAACAACAACAACTTGTATTTATATAGCGCCGTTAACGTAGTACAACGTCCCAAGGCGCTTCACAGGTGTATTGTAAGACAAAAAATTTGACACCGAGGCACATAAGGAGAAATTAGGGCAGGTGACCAAAAGCTTGGTCAAAGACATAGGTTTTAAGGAGCGTCTTAAAAGAGGAAAGAGAGGTAAAGAAGCGGAGAGTTTAGGCAGGGAATTCCAGAGCTTAGGGCTGAGGCAACAGAAGGCAAGGGCACCAATTTTTAAGTGATTAGAATTAGGGATGCTCAAGAGTGCAGAATTAGAGGAGCGCAGATATCGGGGGTGGGGGGGGGGGGGTTGTGGGGCTGAAGGGATTACAGAGATAGGGAGTGCAAGGCCATGGAGGGATTTGGAAACAAGGATGAGAATTAAAGTGCATCAGGCCCAATATGCAATACTGGGTAGGCCCCACAGCGGCGGCGGACCTGGGTGAAGCAGCGGCGGAGCTAACTTAAACCAAGGCGGCAGCAGCAGGTAGGCCCCACAGTGGCGGCGGACCTGGGTGAAGCGGCAGAGCTAACTTAAACCGAGGCGGCAACAGCAGGTAGGATTACCAATCTCAGAGCGGGAGAGAAAGGAGTAAAAAGTAATCAAAGTGTGACATCACCAGAAAGCAGGTAAGTGATTGGTTGGTGAGTATTTCTCTCTTTCTCCTTTTTTCCAAACTTAAACTCTGGTTTATAGTTTCTAAGCTCTCTGTGGTGTAGCGGGGACTGTTGGTAAACAAGGGCCCTTGAGTATACCATTTAATTATAGTGTAATTGGTGGGATTGATTTGATTTAATTTAATTTTAATTAATTAAAGGGTAAGTCATGGCAGCACACTTCGGCCCCGTAGTATGCTCCTCCTGTGCAATGTGGGAAATCACGGGCACTTCCTGTGTCCCTGACGACCATGTGTGCAGGAAGTGTATCCAGCTGCAGCTACTGGCAGAACGCATTGCGGTGCTGGAGCTGCAAATGGATTCATACTGGAGCATTCGCGATGCTGAGGACGTCATGGATAGCACATGTAATCAGTTGGTCACACCGCAGGTAAAGGTTGCACAGGCAAAAAAGGGAATGGGTGACCACCAAGCAGAGTAGTAGGCGCAGGCAGGTAGTGCAGGAGTCCTCTGTGGCCATCCCCCTCTCAAACAGATATACCGCTTTGGATATTGGTGAGGGGGATGGCTTATCAGGGGGAGGCAACAGCAGCCAACTTCCTGGCACCGTGAGCGGTTCTGCTGCACAGGACGGGAGAAAAAGAGGGGTAGAGCTATAGTGATAGGGGATTCTATTGTAAGGGGAATAGATAGGCGTTTCTGCGGCCGCAAACAAGACTCCAGGATGGTGTGTTGCCTCCCTGGTGCAAGGGTCAAGGATGTCTCGGAGCGGCTGCAGAACATTTTGGAAGGGGAGGGTGAACAGCCAGTTGTCGTGGTGCATATAGGTACCAAAGATATAGGTAAAAAAACAGGATGAGGTCCTAAAAGCTGAATATCGGGAGTTAGGAGGTAAATTAAAAAATAGGACCTCAAAGGTAATAATCTCAGGATTGCTACCAGTGCCACGTGCTAGTCAGAGTAGAAATAGAAGGATACTTCAGATGAATACGTGGCTAGAGGAATGGTGCCAGGGGGAGGGATTCAAATTCCTGGGACATTGGAACCGGTTCTGGGGGAGCTGGGACCAGTACAAACCGGACGGTTTGCACCTGGGCAGGACCGGGACCAATGTCCTAGGGGGAGTGTTAGCTAGTGCTCTGGGGGAGGGTTTAAACTAAAATGGCAGGGAGTTGGGAACCTGAGCAGGGAGACAGGGGAAAGGGAATCAAGGATAGAAGCAAAAGACAGGAAGGAGAAAAACAAAGGTGGCAGTCAGAGAAATCAAGGGTTTAAATCAAACATGGCCACTGTAAATAATAATTCTAAAACGTCTAAGAGTGTTAAAAAAACAAGCCTGAAGGCTTTGTGTCTGAATGCGAGGAGCATTCGTAATAAGGTGGATGAATTAACTGCGCAAATAGAGGTAAACGAATATGATATGATTGGGATTACAGAAACATGGCTCCAGGGTAACCAAGGCTGGGAACTCAACATCCAGGGGTATTCAATATTCAGAAAAGATAGGCAAAAAGGAAAAGGAGGTGGGGTAGCATTGCTGGTTAAAGAGGGGATTAACACAATTGTAAGGAAGGACATTAGCTCTGATGATGTGGAATCTGTATGGGTAGAACTGAGAAATACCAAGGGGCAGAAAACGTCAGTGGGAGTGGTATATAGACCCACAAACAGTAATGCGGAGGTTGGGGATGGCATTAAAAGGGAAATTACAGAAGCGTGCAATAAGGGCACAGCAGTGATCATGGGTGACTTTAATCTACATATAGATTGGGCTAACCAAATTAGTAACAATACTGTGGAGGAGGAATTCCTGGAGTGTATACGGGATGGTTTCCTGGACCAATATGTCGAGGAACCAACTGGAGATCAGACCATCTTAGACTGGATATTATGTAATGAGAAAGGATTAATTAGCAATCTTGTTGTGTGAGGTCCCTTGGGTCGGAGCGATCATAATATGATAGAATTCTTCATTGAGATGGAGAGTGAAGTATTTGACTCAGAGACTAGGGTCCTAAATTTAAATAAAGGAAACTACGATGGTATGAGGCGCGAGTTGGGTAGGATTGATTGGGGCATGTCACTCAAAGGGTTGACGGTGGATAGGCAATGGCAAACATTCAAAGATCGCATGGGTGAACGACAGAATTTGTTCATCCCAGTTTGGCATAAAAATAAAACAAAAAAGGTGACTCAACCGTGGCTAACAAGGGAAATTAGGGATAGCATAAGATCCAAGGAGAGGACATATAAATTGGTCAGAAAAAGCAGTAAACCTGAGGATTGGGAGCAGTTTAGGATTCAGCAAAGGAGGACAAAGGGATTAATTAAGAGGGGGAAAATAGAGTATGAGAGTAAGCTCGCAGGGAACATAAAAACTGACTGTAAAAGCTTTTATAGATATGTGAAGAAAAAAAGATTGGTGAAGTCAAGCGTAGGTCCCTTGCAGTCAGAATCAGGGGAATGTATAATGGGGAACAAAGAAATGGCAGACCAATTAAATACATACTTTGGCTCTGTCTTCACAAAGGAGGACACAAATAGCCTCCCAGAGATGTCGGGGAACATAGGGTCTAATGAGAGGGAGGAACTGAATGAAATCAATATTTGTAGGGAAATGGCGTTACGGAAATTGACGGGATTGAAGGCCGATAAATCCCCAGGGCCTGATAATCTACATCCTAGGCTACTTAAGGAAGTGGCACTAGAAATAGTAGATGCATTGATGGTCATCTTCCAAAATTCGATAGACTCTGGAACAGTACCCATGGATTGGAGGGTAGCTAATGTTGCCCCACTATTCAAAAAAGGTGGGAGAGAGAAAACAGGGAATTATAGACCGGTAAGCCTGACATCGGTAGTGGGGAAAATGCTAGAGTCCATTATAAAAGATGTAAAAGGACTACAGATCACTAACCCACTCAAGTCGACCTACAACACAGACTACGCTGAGAGACTCTGCCGTCGTACCTCTCGCACACTCCTCAACCATCTCGTACACCAGCTCTACAGCAGACGCCGCAACCTCGAAACCGAGATGGAGTCCATGTTCTCAGCCTGTGCTCAGGACGCAGCAGACCAGCTACGAGACACCGCCAAACAAACAAGGCAACGGAACTATGCTACCTACATGCACACCAAGAACAGGAAGCTTGAGAAACTTGGCATCACCAGCAGCAGCAACCAAGCCTCCCCCGGTACCACAGTTGAAACCACAGGGAAATCCATCGTCAACCTGTCCGACCACACCCTTCAACCAGACGAAATTGAAGTTCTCAGCCGAGGGCTCAATTTCTGCCCCACCACCAAAATGGACCCCATCGGTCTCGCGGCAGACACAGAGGAATTCATCAGGAGAATGAGGCTCCGGGAATTCTTCCACAAATCCCAAGATGTCAGCAGCGAACCCAATGAGACAATCAATGATCCGGAACAGCAGACAGAGGGATCCGCAGTGCAGCAACCGAAGAAGAAAGAGTCAAATTGGACCCCTCCGGAGGGTCGCTGCCCTAAGCTTGACATGTATGCTCAAGCTGTCAGGAGATGCATCAACGCCAGATTCATCAGCCGCACTCACAAGACAGTCCAGAATGTCACCCGAGCACAACGCAACGCCATCCACGCTCTCAAGACCAACCGCAACATCGTCATCAAACCAGCAGACAAAGGAGGTGCCATCGTCATACAGAACAGAACGGACTATTGCAAAGAAGTATACCGACAACTGGACAACCAGGAACACTACAGACAGTTACCCGCAGATCCGACCAAAGAACACACCCGCCAACTCAACAGACTGATCAAAACCTTCGATCCAGACCTTCAAAGCATCCTACATGCTCTCATCCCACGTACTCCCCGCGTGGGAGACTTCTACTGCCTCCCAAAGATACACACAGCCAACACACCTGGACGTCCTATCGCATCAGGCAACGGAACCCTGTGTGAGAACCTCTCTGGATATGTCGAGGGCATCCTGAAACACATCGTACAGGGAACCCCCAGCTTCTGTCGCGACACTACAGACTTCTTACAGAAGCTCAGCACCCACGGACCAGTTGAACCAGGAACACTCCTCGCCACGATGGACGTCTCGGCACTCTACACCAGTATCCCCCACGATGACGGCATCGCTGCGACAGCCTCAGTACTCAACACCAACAACAGCCAATCTCCAGACGCCATCCTACAACTCATCCGCTTCATCCTTGACCACAATGTCTTCACCTTCGACAACCAGTTCTTTACCCAAACACACGGAACAGCCATGGGGACCAAATTCGCACCCCAATACGCAAACATCTTCATGCACAAGTTCGAGCAAGACTTCTTCGCTGCACAGGATCTCCAACCAACGCTATACACCAGATACATCGACGACATTTTCTTCCTATGGACCCACGGCGAAGAATCACTGAAAAGACTACACGATAACATCAACAAGTTCCATCCCACCATCAAACTCACCATGGACTACTCCTCAGAATCAGTCTCATTCCTGGACACACGAATCTCCATCAAAGACGGACACCTCAGCACTTCACTCTACCCCAAGCCCACGGACAACCTCACGATGCTTCACTTCTCCAGCTTCCACCCTAACCACGTTAAAGAAGCCATCCCCGATGGACAAGCCCTGCGAATACACAGGATCTGCTCAGACGAGGAGGAACGCGATGGACACCTACAGACACTGAAAGACGCCCTTGTAAGAACGGGATATGACGCTCGACTCGTCGATCGACAGTTCCGACGGGCCACAGTGAAAAATCGCATAGACCTCCTCAGAAGACGAACACGGGACACAACCAACAGAGTACCCTTCGTCGTCCAGTACTTCCCCGGAGCGGAGAAGCTACGCCATGTTCTTCGCAGCCTTCAACATGTCATCGATGACGACGAACACCTCGCTAAGGCCATCCCCACGCCTCCACTACTCGCTTTCAAACAGCCGCCTAACCTCAAACAGACCATCGTTCGCAGCAAATTACCCAGCTTTCAGGAGAACAGCGACCACAACACCACACAACCCTGCCACAGCAACCTCTGCAAGACATGCCAGATCATCAACACAGATACCATCATCACACGTGAGGACACCACCCACCAGGTACATGGTATATACTCATGTGACTCGGCCAACGTTGTCTACCTCATACGTTGCAGGAAAGGATGCATGGTACATCGGCGAGACCATGCAGACACTGCGACAACGGATGAACGGACACCGTGCAACAATCACCAGGCAGGAGTGTTCCCTCGCAGTCGGGGAACACTTCAGCAGTCAAGGACATTCAGCCTCCGATCTTCGGGTAAGCATTCTCCAAGGTGGCCTTCGAGACACACGACAACGCAAAATCGTCGAGCAGAAACTGATGGCCAAGTTCTGCACCCATGAGGACGGCCTCAACCGAGATCTTGGGTTCATGTCACGCTACATGTAACCCCACCTGATGCAGGGTCATCCAGACTCGAGTCGACATTGGCTTGTTCTCTCTACACAGTTGCGGCCGGACCTGCTGTGATTTCCAGCCAAAAAAAATGTTTTTTGTCTTTTTTTGTTTTTCATACAGACCCCAGCATCTGCAATATTTGACCCCTTGTGACCCCACCTCATTGTTCTTTGATGTAATGTTTCCCTGACTGACCTGTTTGGACACCATTCACACCTTTGACTGCTGTGATTATCTCTCTGCCGAGGTGTGATAAATGGCAGTTGGAAAGGTTACCTGTAAACATCTGACATGATTCTCTGACTATATAAGCTGTGTCTTTATGCATTTCTCCACTTTACCTGAAGAAGGAGCAGCGCTCCGAAAGCTTGTGATTTCAAATAAAGCTGTTGGACTATAACCTGGTGTTGTGTGACTTCTTACATTTGTCCACCCCAGTCCAACTCCGGCATCTCCACACCAAAAGTTGTAATGGCAGAGCACTTGGAAAACAGTGACAGGATTGGACAAAGTCAACATGGATTTACAAAAGGTAAATCGTGCTTGACTAATCTACTGGAATTTTTTGAGGATGTAACTGGTAAAATAGATAAGGGAGAACCAGTGGATGTGGTGTATTTGGACTTTCAGAAGGCTTTCGATGAGGTCCCGCATAAGAGATTAGCATGTAAAGTTAAGGCACCTGGGATTGGGGGCAAGGTATTGACTTGGATAGAGAACTGGTTGGCAGACAGAAAGCAAAGAGTTGGAATAAACGGGTCTTTTTCCGAGTGGCAGGCAGTGACTAGTGGGGTACCGCAGGGATCGGTCCTAGGACCCCAGCTATTCACAATATATACTAATGATGATCTAGATGAGGGAACTAGATGTAATATCTCCAAGTTTGCAGACGACACAAAGCTGGGTGGACGTGTGTGCTGTGAGGAGGATGCCGAGAAACTCCAGTATGATTTGGACAGGTTGGGTGATTGGGCAGAAGCTCGGCAGATGCAATATAATGTGGATAAATGCGAGGTTATCCGCTTTGGTGTCACAAACAGGAAGGCAGATTATTATCTGAATGGCAATAGATTCGGAGAAGGGGAAGTGCAACGAGACCTGGGTGTCCTTGTGCACCAGTCGCTGAAGGTAAGCATGCAGGTGCAGCAGGCGGTTAAGAAGGCAAATGGTATGTTGGCCTTCGTAGCGAGAGGGTTTGAGTACAGGAACAAGGATGTCTTGCTGCAGTTGTACAGGGCCTTGGTGAGACCACATCTGGAGTATTGTGTGCAGTTTTGGTCGCCTTATCTGAGGAAGGATGTTCTTGCCGTGGAGGGAGTGCAGTGAAGATTCACCAGGCTGATACCTGGGATGGCAGGAATGACGTATGAGGAGAGATTGGGTCGATTGGGCTTATACTCGCTGGCGTTTAGAAGAATGAGAGGGGATCTCATTGAAACTTATAAAATTCTAACAGGACTAGGCAGACTAGATGCAGGAAGGATGTTCTCAATGGCCGGGGAGTCCAGAACCAGGGGTCACAGTCTAAGGATAAGGGGTAAGCCATTTAGGACAGAGATGAGAAGGAATTTCTTCACCCAGAGTGGTGAACCTGTGGAATTCTCTACCACAGAAGGCAGTAGAGGCCAATTCATTAAATATATTCAAAAAGGAGTTAGATATATTTCTTAAGGCTAAAGGGATCAAGGGATATGGAGAGAAGGCAGGGGCAGGGTACTGAATTTAGATGCTCAGCCATGATCTCATTGAATGGCGGAGCAGGCTCGAGGGGCCGAATGGCCAACTCCTGCTCCTATCTTCTATGGTACTGAAAAAGTACTTTAAAATCCTGATTTTGCAAAAATGGTGTTGAGGTGCTCCATGGCACAGTTGAGCCTGCACTGGCAGTGAAGAGGGCAGGCCACTATGAATTATGCGATGGGAGTGTCTCCCCTTAATGTCAATAGGTGAACAGTACATCAAAAGATTACTGGAGAACTTTGACTGCAGCCTACTTACCTGGGGGGGATGGGGGGGGGCGGGGGGGGGAGGGAGAAATCTTGTGAGGCAGCAGCTCCTTAAGGTGTGCAACTTGCAATTGAAGGGGAAGATATATTGGTGGTAGGAAAATAAACTAATTGCGCACAATAATATATGCTTTCTTTAATGCTGTAGAGTTTAAGATCCTGCTGCAGGAGGTGCAATTTGGGGCTGAGGACGACTCTTCACAAAAGTAAAGGTGCAAACTGCTTAGAGGGAGATCACTGGTGGAGTCAAAGCATAAGAACATAAGAATTAGGAGCAGACCATACAGTCCCTCGAGCCTGCTCCGCCATTCAATAAGATCATGGGCCCAGAAATTCACGTCTCTCCACGGGTGAGTACACACAGGGTACTCACCCGTAAGCCCAATGGAAGTGCCGGTTTCCTGCATGCACTGCGCATGCGCGGGAAACTGGCACTTCCATTCCCCTGAAAGAAGGGGTTCAGAAGTTGAACGCGTGCACATCGAACTTACGTTTTTTTTGCAGCTTTTCCCGGGAGGGTAAGTCTCCAGAAGTTAGACATGTAAAAAGCAGTCGCAAGGCCTGCTTTTTACAAGGTAAGTGGTGAATTAATTAAAATTAAAACATTTTTCCCCACAGGTTTATTATTTTGACATACTTTAAAGAAAGGTAAGTTTATTTTTTAGCCCCGTTAGAAAATGTAATTAATTTTTTCAAAAATTTAAATTATTGTTTAAATTAGTTATTTCATGTAATTTATGGTTTATTTTAAAAATGTGATTAAAAAAAAAGTATTTGAAGTTTTGGTGATGTTTTGGGGCTTGTAGTATTTATAGGTTTGACAGATCTTCCTGTCAAACTTATGAATGAAGCATTCCCTGCTACCATTGGCTCTCCATGGCCCACGTGATCCCAGGGGACGCATCAAACTAACTGCGCCCCTGGGATACACAAGCACTGCGCACCGGCAGTTGGAAGAGGCCCAGGATCGGAATTCCACGGGGCCCCACAGCTCAACGGCCAGCGCGCAAGGTAAGTGCAGGTCGGGGGCTTGCACCCGCGGGGAAGCCCCCGACCCGAATTTCTGATCTTTAACCCCAACTCCACTTTCCCCACCCGATCTCCTATAAGATCATGGCTGATTTTCAACCTCAACTCCACTTTCCTGCCCGATCTCCATATTGCATGATTTCCCTGGAGTCGAAAAATCTATCTATCTCAGCTTTGAATATACTCAAAGACTCAGCATCCACAGCCCTTTGGGGTAGAGAATTCCAAATATTCACAACCCTGAGTGAAGAAATTACTCCTCATCTCAATCACAAATGGCCGACCCCTTATCCTGAGACTATTCCCTCTAGTTCTAGACGCTCCAGCCAGGGGAAACAACCTCTAAGCATCTACCCTATCAATCCCCCTCAGAATCTTGTATGCTTCAATGAGATCACCTCTCATTCTTCTAAACTCGAGAGTATAGGCCCAATCCAGTCAATCTCTCCTCAAAAGTCAACACTCTAATACCAGGAATCAATCTAGTGAACCTTTGTTGCACCGCCTCTAAGCAAGTAAATCGTTCCTCAGATAAGGAGACCAAAACTGTGCACAGTACTCCAGGTGTGGTCTCACCAAAGCCCTGTACAATTGTAGCAAGACTTGCTTACTCTTGTACTCGAACCCCCTTGCAATAAAGGCCAACATACCATTTGCCTTCCTAATTGTTTGCTGTACTTGCATATTAACTCTCTGCGTTTCCTGTACGAAGACACCTAGACTCTTTGAACACCAATATTTAATAGTTTCTCACCATTTAAAAAATAATTGTTTTTCTATTCTTCCTACTACACATTTCCCCACATTATACTCCATCTGTCACCTTATTGCCCACTCACTTAACCCGTCTATATCCCTTTGCAGGCTCTTTGCATCCTCCTCACATCTTACAAATTGTCAGCAAAGTTGGATACATTGCACTCGGTCTCTTCATCGAAGTCATTAATATAGATTGTAAATAGCTGAGGCCCAAGCACTGATCCTTGTGGCACCCCACCAATCTGAAAATGACCCGATTATCCCTACTCTCTATTTTCTGTCTGTTAACCAATGCTCTATCCATGCTAATACTTTAACCCCAAACCCATGTGCCCTTATCTTGCTTAACGACCTTTTATGTGGCACCTTATTGAATGCCTGTTGGACATCTAAATATACTGGTTCCCCTTTATCTGCTAGTTACATCCTCAAAAAACTCTAATAAATTTGTCAAACACAATTTATCTTTCATGAAACCATGTTGACTCTGCCTAATCATATGATTTTCTACCAATAGATTCCAGCATTTTCCCGACGACCGATATACACTGCTCCATTGTCTTGACTATTCGCTTTAGATTTCTAAATTTCCCCTCACCGACCCCTGCTCCCCCTTTTTAGTTTAAAGTCCCATCTACAGCCCTAGTTATTCAATTTGCCAGGATGCTGGTCCCAGCCCATTTTAAGTGGAGTCCGTCCCAACGGAACAACTCCCTCTTTCCTCAGTACTGGTGTCAGTGCCTCATGAATCAAAATCCCTTCCTGCCACACCACTCTTTGAGTCATGCAATTAACTCTCTAATCTGCTTGTCCCTATGCCAATTTGCACATGGCTCAGGCAACAATCCAGAGATTACTAACTTTTCAGGTTCTGTATTTTAATTTGGACCCTAGCTCCTCAAACTCCCTCCGCAGTACCTCATTCCTAGTTCTACCTATGTCGCTGGTTCCTACATGGACCACAACAACTGGATCCTCCCCCTTCCCCTCCCACTTCAAATTCTACTCCAGCCCCGAGGAGATATCCCTAACCCTGGCACCGGGCAGGCAACACAGCCTTCAGGACTCCCGGTCACGGCTGCAGAGAACAGTATCTATCCCCGTGACTATACTGTCCCCTACTACAACATTCCTTTTCACTCCACCCACGTGATTCGCCTCCTGTACCACGGTGTTGTGGTCAGTTTGCTCATCCACCCTGCAGACTTTGCCCTCATCCATACAGAACCTCATACCTGTTGGATAAGGGCAAAGGCTGAGGCTCCTCCAGCACTGCACCTGGGGTCCCCTTACCTGCCTGAGTTGCAGTCACACCCTTCTGTTGCTGACCACTAACCAGACCTGTGCCACTACCTAACCTAAGAGGTGTGACTGCCTCCTGGATCAAAGTGTCCAGGTAACTCTCCCCCTCCCTGATGCCGCGCAATGTCTGCACCTCGAACTGCAGCTCAACAACTCTGAGATGAAGTTCCTCGAGATGCAGACACTTACTAGACGTGGTCGTCCGGGATCACGATGCTCTCCACAAACTCCCACATGCTGCAGTTGCGGCACACCACCTGCACTGCTATCCCTTGTTTTATTTACTTCATTAATTAGCATTTATGTATTTAATTAACTTAGCTTATCGTTTAGATTTTTAACCAATTACTTGATCCAGTTTAAGTTATAGGTAGATTAAACTAAGTATTTACCTATAATACAAGCACTCTCTTTCCCCCTCTGCTCCTAATTCCCACCCTCTCCAAATTCCCAAATTTAACACTCTGTTTAGAAGCACTCCGTTTAAGATCACTTCTTGCAGGCCACTCTGTGCGTCAGCAGATAGTGCTACCCAGGTCCCTTCCACCTGATGCAAACGAGGAAAATAAATCCGGTGTATAACCATTGCTCATGCTCTTTCATTGTGCCCAAGATAGGTACGGCAGTTTTGTGGTTACATTATTGGGCTAGTATCTAGAGGCCTGGATTAATAATCCAAAGAACGCAAGTTCGAATCCCACCTTGGCAGATGAAAATTTGAATTCAGTTTTAAAAAGCTGGTACAAGTAAAAGTGACCATAAAAGCTGTCAGATTACTGTAAAATCTCAACTGGTTCACTAATGCCCTTTAGGGAAGGAAACCTGCTGTCCTTACTCGAACTGGCTTATATGTTATTCCAGTCCCACCTGGCAACCTACTCAGTTCTATCAAACCACTACAAATCCTGGAAATCCCTACCTAACATAATTGTGGACGCACCTTCACAACATGCATTACTGGTTAAAGAAGGGATTAATACAATTGTAATGAAGGATATTAGCTCTGATGATGTGGAATCTGTATGGGTAGAATTGAGAAATACTAAGGGGAAAAAAACATTAGTGGGAGTGGTATATAGACCTCCAAACAGTAAGGCGGAGGTTGGGGATGGCATTAAAAGGGAAATTAAAGAAGCGTGCAATAAGGGCACAGCAGTCATCATGGGTGACTTTAATCTACATATAGATTGGGCCAACCAAATTAGTAACAATACTGTGGAGGAAGAATTCCTGGAGTGTTTACGGGATGGTTTCCTGGACCAATATGTCGAGGAACCAACCAGAGATCAGGCCATCTTAGACTGGGTATTATGTAACGAGAAAGGATTAATTAGCAATCTTGTTGTACGAGGCCCCTTGGGTCGGAGCGATCATAATATGATCGAATTCTTCATTAAGATGGAGAATGAAGTAGTTGACTCAGAGACAAGGGTCCTCAATTTAAATAAAGGAAACTACGATGGTCTGAGGAGCGAGTTGGGTAGGATTGAGTGGGGAATGGTGCTCAAAGGGTTGACGGTGGATAGGCAATGGCAAACATTCAAAGACCGAATGGATGAGCTACAGAATTTGTTCATCCCAGTTTGGCATAAAAATAAAACAAAAAAGGTGACTCAACCGTGGCTAACAAGGGAAATTAGGGATAGCATAAGATCCAAGGAGAGGACATATAAATTGGCTAGAAAAAGCAATAATCCTGAGGATTGGGAGCAGTTTAGGAGTCAACAAAGGAGGACAAAGGGATTAATTAAGAAAGGGAAAATAGAATATGAGAGTAAGCTTGCAGTGAACATAAAAACTGACTGTAAAAGCTTTTATAGATATGTGAAGAGAAAAAGATTAGTGAAGTCAAGCGTAGGTCCCTTACAGTCAGAATCAGGGGAATTTATAATGGGAAACAAGGAAATGGCCGACCAACTAAATACATACTTTGGTTCTGTCTTCACAAAGGAGGACACAAATAACCTCCCAGAGATGCCGGGGAACATAGGGTCTGATGAAAGAGAGGAACTGAAAGAAATCAGTATTTGTAGGAAAATGGTGTTAGGAAAATTGATGGGACTGAAGGCCGATAAATCCCCAGGGCCTGATGGTCTACATCCCAGGGTGCTTAAGGAAGTGGCCCTAGAGATAGTAGATGCATTACTGGTCATCTTCCAGAACTCGATAGACTCTGGAACGGTACCCATGGATTGGAGGGTAGCTAATGTTACCCCACTATTCAAAAAAGGTGGTAGAGAAAAAGCGGGGAATTATAGACCGGTAAGCCTGACATCGGTAGTGGGGAAAATGCTAGAGTCTATTATAAAAGATGTAATAGCAGAGCACTTGGAAAGCAGTGACAGGATCGGACAAAGTCAACATGGATTTACAAAAGGTAAATCATGCTTGACTAATCTACTGGAATTTTTTGAGGATGTAACTGGTAAAATAGATAAGGGAGAACCAGTGGATGTGGTGTATTTGGACTTTCAGAAGGCTTTCGATAAGGTCCCACACGAGATTAGCGTGCAAAATTAAGGCACATGGGATTGGGGGCAAGGTATTGACTTGGATAGAGAACTGGTTGGTGGACAGAAAGCAAAGAGTTGGAATAAACGGGTCGTTTTCCGAGTGGCAGGCAGTGACTAGTGGGGTACCGCAAGGCTCAGTCCTAGGACCCCAGCTGTTCACAATACATATTAATGATCTGGACGAGGGAATTGGATGTAATATCTCCAAATTTGCAGACGACACAAAGCTGGGCGGGAGGGTAAGCTGCGAGGAGGATGTCGGGAAACTTCAGTACGATTTGGACAGGTTGGGTGATTGGGCAGAAACATGGCAAATGCACTATAATGTGGATAAATGTGAGGTTATCCACTTTGGTGGCAAAAACAGGAAGGCAGATTATTATTTGAATGGCAATAGATTGGGAGAAGGGGAAGTGCAGAGAGACCTGGGTGACCTTGTGCACCAGTCGCTGAAGGTAAGCATGCAGGTGCAGCAGGCGGTTAAGAAGGCAAATGGTATGTTGGCCTTCGTAGCAAGAGGGTTCGAGTACAGGAACAAGCATGTCTTGCTACAGTTGTACAGGGCCTTGGTGAGACCGCACCTCGAGTATTGTGTGCAGTTTTGGTCACCTTACCTGAGGAAGGACGTTCTTGCCATGGAGGGAGTGCAGCGAAGATTCACCAGGCTGATACCTGGGATGGCAGGAATGACGTATGAGGAGAGATTGTGTCGATTGGGCTTATACTCACTGGAGTTTAGAAGATTGAGAGGGGATCTCATCGAAACCTATAAAATTCTGTCAGGTCTGGACAGACTAGATGCAGGAAGGATGTTTCTGATGGCCGGGGAGTCCAGAACCAGGGATCATAGTCTAAGGATAAGGGGTAAGCCATTTAGGACTGAAATGAGGAGGAATTTCTTCACCCAGAGAGTGGTGAACCTGTGGAATTCTCTGCCACAGAGGGCGGTGGAGGCTAGTTCATTAAATATATTCAAGAAAGAGTTGGATATATTTCTTGAGGCTAAAGGGATCAAGGGATATGGGGAAAAGGCAGGGACAGGGTACTGAATTTGGATGATCAGCCATGATCACATTGAATGGCGGAGCAGGCTCGAAGGGCCGAATGGCCTACTCCTGCTCCTATCTTCTATGTTTCTATGTTCTGGAAGAAGACCCACAACCACCTTCTCAGGGCAACAAGGGATGGGCAATAAATGCCTGCCTGGCCAGCAATGCCCACATCCCAGGAATGAATTTTATAAAAAGTTGGACATTTTTATTAAGCAGAGGTAGTGGTAGAGGAACAGCAAACAACTCAGACTTCCAGTCTGAGGTGCTCCTGTGCTGTTAGGGAGTATCTCAGTGTTCTCAGCAGCCATGGATACATAAGTTAGCCATGGTCCACTACTGTCTCTCTCCTTCAAATAACGCATGCACCATGGACGCAAGCCATGATGTTTTTGTGGTCAACTCCTGAACGTTAATTGAGTTCAAACTATTTCTGTTCATGAAGGCCACGGGATTGTTAATGAAGAGCCATGGTGTCATCTACAACATCCTGCACTCAAAGGAATCCTGCCATCCAGTGAAAGCTTTGTACATTGTTCAGCTGATGCCTGAAGTCAACAAAGGCAGGTCCCAAGATAGTGCTACATGTGGACAAAACACCTCAGTTGTCTTACATCTGCAGTTGTTGTCCCCTCAAGGAATCATAGAATAGTATAGCACAGGAGGAGGCCATTCGGCCCCTCGAGTCTGCACCGGCTTTTTCGAAGACCAATCCAGTTAGTCCCACTCCCCCGCTCTTTGCCCATATCCCTGCAATTTTTTCTTCTAAAAGTATTTATCCAATTCCCTTTTGAAAGTTACTATTGAATCTGTATCCCCCGCCCTATCAGGCAGTGCATTCCAAATCCTAACCACTCATTGTGTAAAAAGGTTTTTGCTCATGTCGCCTCTGGTTCTTTTGCCAATCACCTTAAATCTGTGCCCTCTTGTTATCGTCCCTTCAGCCACTGGAAACAGTTTCTCTTCATTTACTCTATCTAAATCCTTCAAGATTTTAAACATCCCTATCAAATCTCCTCTTAGCCTTCTCTGCTCCAAGGAGAACAGCCTGATCTAAATCATACAGCGCTATAGGAACCCCCAAAGGAATTACCATCCTCAATGTTTTGTATAGTGCAATTTAAATGGCAGTGGCAACCAATAATTATGAATGTAAATATTGGTAGGGAGAGGGGAAAAAAAGCAAAAATACCAGACTATTGAATAAAACCAACTAATGCATGGAGCAAAATGTAATTGCAAAAGCAAGCACTTTTAAGAGGAACTCAAACAATTTCCCTTTATAGGCCTAGTTGAGCAGGCCAGGTGTCAGGATTCATGGCGTGTTCATTTTATATGGGCAAACTAGATGCTGTGGATGCAGAATCGACCAAAGTAAAGAAATCCAGCTCGGGTTGCCAACCCTCCTGGATTGTCTTGGAGTCTCCTGGAATTAAAAATTAATCCCCTGGAAGCAACCAGAGAGTAAAATCATACAGTATTAACAGCTGGCAACCCGCAGTAATATAACAATAATTAAGAACAAACTTGCATTTATATAATGCCTTTCATGAACTCAGTGATTTACAACCAAGGAAGTACTTTTGAAGTGTAGTCACTATTGTGCAGAGAGAGTGAGGTGAATCTTGACCAATCAGATGTTCTGAAGACGTCGTGTGACATTGAAGTTTTCAAAATGTGGTTTATTTCCTGGCATACTGTAACCCTTGCTACAGAACCTGCCACTGCTGGAGCTGTGCACACATAGTTTCTTTTTAAATATATACATGTTGCAAAGTTGGAGGAGATCAAAGGAAATAATGCAACGCAGCAACTGTACCCAAAGTTGTCTCAAACAGTTGCTGCACTGTTTATTGGTATACGCGAGAGCAGAGTCAGTATCAGATTAAGCCATTTCTGAAAAGGAGTTATGTGCAATGCCCGGCAATGCCCAGACCTCAAAGCCCACCATTACTCTAACAAAATCCTGGCAATAAAACCCAGTTTTCATCATATACAAATTTATTTTGAGCAAAAATAAAAAGTGCAAACAACTCAAAGAACCTCCCAATTTCAAGTATGATCAAAACATCAATATCTTTACTTACTGCACAAAACTAGAAATGGTAAATTTTAAAACAATGTTTCTTTAGATAATAATGGATTCATAATTTTTTTTGCCAAAGTTCAATGCAACATAATAGGCTTTTAGTAAATATACAATTTGAGTACAAGAATTGTGAAATAGGCTTGTAGTTGAGTAGGAATCAAACTCCTCTGAGGCATAATCACCAAGATGTGCCTTTTCAACTGCTTTTAAACAAAAACTTGACATACCTAATGCTCCCATGGGAAAAATAGGATTACAATGAATTGGCAGATTAAATTATCCTGGAGAACCAACCTATATATGAAACATGGTCTCACTATTAAACATTGTGGCCTGTCAATTAATGTCCCAAGGCGATAGGGTCATTGACAGATGCTTCGTCATGCAGAAGCTTATGCAAGTCCTCATGTATAGGGGTAGAATTTCAATTTGGCGCCCGGGCATAAAACTGGTATTTTGGATCGGCTGACTGTTATAAAAACTGCCCGGTTGTCATTTCCATTGTATCCCATTGTTTCCAATGAATGCAGTGCATATAATAGAATTTGTTGTAATTTGAAATTCATTCATGGTCACAGACAGAACTGCTTACTTACTCTTTATAAGTTCCTGTGTCTGGATCCTCTGACAGGACGTCATGCAATGCTTCCACACAAATGTTTATAATGCCGCAGAACTTATCTTGGATGACACTGTAAAAGAGCAGGAAGCAGCTTAAATTGTGTGATCTCTACAAAGTTTGCAACAGGAAGTCTGATCTGAAGCAAATCAAAAGAGAAATGCTCTCTGAATAATTTAAAATACCATAATAGAGAATACATATTAATCACCTTGATATGTATGTATAATTTCTAATATAAATGAATAAATGAACAATAGCAAAACTTCGTTCTGCTTCAAGTCCTTATTCTATAAATGAATAAACAGTTGAGAGTTAGCAGTGTAACTGCCATTTATTTTACTTAAGCGAACAAGCATCGCAGTGACCATCTCTTTTGGAGTTTTTCTTCAATATACACTGATAGGCAGTATTGTTTGCAGTTGTTCTCTATACTGAATTGGTATTAAGGTTTAAAATCAAATATGACAGGTATAATCTCTTATTATTTGTGTTTTGTGTTAAGCCAGTCACAAAAATTAATCTTATACTGAGTAACAGCAATTTAAAGAACTGCACCAATTCGATGTAGTATCAATGACTCTAAATACATTGGCTTATATAGGGTGCCTTTTTAAGCTCTGCCCACTGTGCAAGAGGCAATGGCAGAAAGGTACTAGCATCACGGTGCATTCTGACTTCTATCTAAATTATCTTTAATAATGCAAGTAATTAGAGATGAGGATTTGGATTTAAATTTAGATAGATTCCAACCGCTGCAAAATCAATAAAACAATCAGAAACAATAATGTCCCCTTTCCGCAGACCGCCAGTTGAGGCACAGTCCCGGGGCAGCATCACAGAAGTGAACCACACTGACAGAGCAATCAGACTGATGGGAATGATCAGACATATCATAAATCTCTCTCAAACACACACATTCACGACAAATCCCCTTGTAGCCTTTCCCTTCTGGATGATGACATCAGGAGCCTTTGAAACATTTTCCAAATAGCAATGTGCACGGAGTGAATAAAAGGAATGGTGACATTTTGTAGTGCTCACAAATACCATTTTTTTAAAAATTTTTTTTTTTTTTAAGGCACAGGCACATCAACCAAATCTGAGCAAAAGATGAATGTCATAAATCCAAATTTGACCAATTTGAAATTTATTCAAACTCCTACTCATAAAGGTGACAGTATCCATATCATGGAAAAACTTAATAGCAAGCAGTGAAATGCAGTAGATGACAGGAAACATAATATGGGCTGGATTTTCGGACCTCCATGGGTACGTATGAGGTGTGTACACACCCATAGGGGCCTCACAAGTGCCGGTTTCAGGCATGCGAAGCGTGTACACTTAAAACCAGCACTTGCGATCCGTCAAGAATCCTCTCGACAGATCATCCGCCTGCACTGGAGAAGGGCCTCCGCGGGCAGGGAGTTCCACTTTCTGCACAACTTCCGCCCGCTGAAAACCTTTTAAAAATCTTACGTCTGGTAAAAGGCGTAAGGCCTGCTTTTATCAGCATAAGAGTTTAAAAAAATAAAACATTTTCACTCATTTATAATTTTAAAATACTTTAAAAAAAAAGCTGTTTATTTTTAGCCCCGTAAAAATCTTTAATAATTTTTTCCAAAAAATTTAATTTGATTAAAATATTTAATTTAATGTAATTTTAACTAATTTTATATAGGTGATTTTAAAAAATTAATGTTTAGCTTTGTTTTTTCAGTGATCCCCATTCATACTTTTGACAGATCTGTGCCGAGAAACCGGTCAAAAGTGTGAAGGGGGATTCCCTTCTTTGATTGGTTCCCCATGGCCCACATGATCCCAGGGGCGCTTGCGAACCGCATGCGCCCCTGCGATACCTGGGCCTTTGCGCATTTCGTAGAGCAGAGGCCCAGGATCGGAAGTCCCGAGACCTACGGAGCCAGCAGGTAAGTGTGTAGATTTGTTCCGATCGGAAGCATCCGCCTGCAGGAAGCCTCCAATCAGAAATTCAGGGCCGATCGGAAAATAAGATCACTTCTCAGTGCAAAGCTAATACATGCATAAAAACTATGCCCTAAAAATGTACTATGCTTCATAAAACATACATAAACTTGAAAACAAATTTAAAAGTGCTGAACAATACTTTTCAAAAAGATCTGCAAGGCACAAGAAGCTGAGCCAAGCATCTTTGCATAGATAATAGGTGTGCGATGAATCTTGTTTTAAATTAAACCTTTATTTGAAGGTAGACAAAAAAAGTGCATTTAGAAAACATTTATAAAACCAAAGTAATTTAATTCACAGATCTATACTTTAATTCATGAATCCACAATATTACAGATGTATCAAAGAGGAAAGATTACCAGATTTAATGCCAAGAATGCAGGATAACATTTTAATTAACTGGAAAAGCAAATTCTTTTGAAGAAATTGTGATTTTTATTTGAGTAAGATTGCATTAACATATTTCCTGGAGTTAAAAGTCTGCCTAACAAAATGTTATACAAAATATTGAAAATGAAACAAAAACTAAACATATATGTAGCCAAGTCGGCTAAATGTAGCATCAACAATCAAACAAGCAGCATTATGGTGATCCAGGGTTTACTAAGGTAGGAAAAGATGACCCAAAGCAAAAGTGAGAGCAATCTCTTTGATTAGTTTTGGCTGTGGGACAAGTACAATCAAAATCTAGAACATCCACAAACTACACAATGTTATCTGCTTAATTCATATTTATGACAACTTTTGCTGGCATCAGCTGATGTCTACTTGTGTATGGTCAGAAAGTAATACCAGAATACAGCACAGATTAGAAGAAAACCTGCTTGTTTGTAATATCAAAGAGACCATCACTGTGGACTCATTGATGCACTTCAACCAACAACTGATTTCTTCAGAAATTCTGCTTTTTTTTGATGTATTTGTCACGGACTGACAAGCAAACATGGTGGCATTCTCATAGTAGCACCATCATATTTGATGTGATTGTGTTATAAACACTGGGACCTCAGATGTTCAGTGTCTCACCAGATGCAATATACTACTGGTATTTTGATAGCCTTTAAAGTTCATTTAAAATGGATGTCAAATCTGGGTGAATGAAATCTTATAGAAATATATATACACTTTGTGATACATTTCCAGTAAAATCTCCAAAACGAAAACACTCTTAATAAGGTACAGTTTTCTCTACCACTTAAATTTCAGACTAAAATATGACATTGACGTTGGTGCATAATTGCAAGCTCACCATTAACATGAAGAACCACCAAGAAATGTGTACAAAGCTTTTGCTCATACGGTATTTATTGCTTAAGCAAGAAGAATATGCTGGCATTCCTTACACTATAAGGAACTATCCCACTAAACCACTGGGAGGCCAGCAATTGCATACTTTGTATCCATTAAATTAATAAATGAATACCATCTAAACATTATTGCAGCTCTTAACATTAAGTGTGTTTTGGGAGTTTTAAAAAGCCAGATTGTTTGTTCTTCACAACTTCCTGAATTGCTGGTACTGCTGAGGCGGCATATAATGTAACAAACAGGAAGTTTCCATGCTGCAGAATAAACTATTTTAAACATTACAGTTGTTTGAAATACACGTTTTTGGTACACATGATAAAGTATTTTTGTAAAATCTTGTTCTGCACAGGAGTTGCTTGTAAGTAGAAGGGAAAATTCATGATACATGCACGCTTCAAAATGTAGGTCATTGCTATTCTCGTTAAACGTTAAACTTCTATTCAGTGTGCATCAGAGATATAAACACAGTCATAAAACAGAGTGCTCAAAGAGTATAACTTGTGCCTGATTATCAGGGTGTGCTATCTTTAGGATACTAGTCTGGTCCACTTCAGGACTTGCCACAGGTTCTGGACGTATAGCCTGCACTGGATCCGTCACATGATACCTTGCATATGGATACACACTGTAATACTCGAGAATATTGTCTCCTTCAGCCTCTGTATCCTTAAGTTTCTGACGCAACTGATGAACTTTGTATATCAGGAGTAAAACTGCTGCACACGCCAAGATAAAAAAGGCTAAGAGTATATCAAAGGCTTGGTTCAGCTTTGCTAAATTTTGTTCACAGATTAATAAAGGTTTGATCGAGATAGATGCCATTTCTGAACCTGTAAATGTGGTTAAATTTACAGGTGCATATTCAATTGTTTGCTGCACTGGTAGCATACTTGTGAACTGCTCAGTGTCTTCTGCTGCAAGTGCTGCATTTCTGAAGTCTTGCACTGTTACAGAATTGTGCTCCAGTTTGAAATAAACATTCGGGGCATCCGTTTTCACTGAATTCAACACTATACTAGTAGTTGGAGATCTCATTTCAGTATCTAAACCCAAAGGTGCCAAAGTGATATTGCATCTGCCGATTTCACTTATACTGATGAAATGCAAGGGCTTACCACGCAGTTGGGATGGACTACGACAACGAATGTTTAATCTAAGTGAGGATGACAATAGCCATCTACGCAAATTGAGCAAGTTACAGTTGCAATCCCAAGGATTACCATTGACCAGTAAATGAACGAGAGAAGCCAGTGGCCTCAGGACCTCAGGATGCAAATTTGTAAGATGATTATTGGCCAAGTGTAGGACTTTTAAAGTTGTTGCCATTCCTTCAAAAGCATCTGACTCAATAAAGGATATATTGTTATGGTCAAGCTGCAAATACCCTAGATGCAATATTTTAAAAGCATCAGAATGAACATGAATGATGCTATTGTTATTTAGTGCTAAATGTTTTAAGTTGTTCAGTGTAGCAAAGCCATCTTTTGCTATGGCTTTTATTTTGGCATTACTGAGGTAAAGATATTTGAGATTTTCGAGTCCACTGAATGAAAAACGATGGATGAGCTCAAGTGGGTTATTGGATAAGACGAGCCTTTTAAGGATCTTAAGTTGAACAAAAGTATTTGATGGGATCCATGTTAAGCAATTGCCCTGCAGATCGAGAAACTCCAGTCTTGTGAGCTGCCTGAATGAGGAATTAGATATCCATGAAATTCTATTGTTAGCAAGATGCAGTGTATGAAGACTCATCAAGCCCATGAACATTCCACCACTGAGCATGCTAAGGGAGTTTCCTTCGAGTTGTAAGTATCGAAGGGCAGTCAAATCAGAAAACAATCCTCCTGGAATGGAAAGAATTTGATTATGTTGTAGGTATAAATATCGAAGTTCTGAAAGACCTCCAAAGATCCCCGGACTGAAGTGCTGTATCTGGTTATTATTCAAATGCAGGTAGTACAAGTTGATGAGACTAACAAAAGCTTGAGGATGTACATAAATGAGACCGTTATTATCAAGGAAAAGTGCTGACAGTCTGTTAAATCCTTCTAAATCCTTAGAAATTATATTGGAAATGTTATTGCTGCTAAGGTAAATCAACGAAGTGGTCTTTGCGAAATTTCGAGGAACCGATGTTAAACCTAAATTGCAGCACTGAACCAGAGTCCTTGTACAACGCTGACAAATAGAAGGACAAACCAGTGAATGGCCTTGAGGCATCAGAAGAAGAAAGCCAACCAGCAGCTTGACAACTGTTGTTAGGTAGTATTTGTTGGTATTGTAAAATCCATACATTTTCTTGCTTTCTTGTTTTCTTTATAACCTATTGTTTCATCAATGTAAGAAGACAGAATACATTACCAAAGGCAGACCTAGTTCTGCTTCAATTTTACTTCTACTTTGTGACAAAACTACAAAACCATTATTTTATCTACACTTTACATTTAAAAAAGAGATTTAAAGAAAGACTTGTATTTATAAAGCGCCTTTCACGGCCACTTGATGTCCCAAAGCGCTTAACAGCCAATTTGCGCACAGCAAACTCCCACAAACAGCAATGTGATGCTGACCAGATAATCTGTTTTTTAGTGACGTTGATTTGAGGGATAAATATTGGCCAGGACCCCAGGGATAACTCCCCTGCTCTTCTTCGAAATAGTGCCATGGGATCTTTTGCGTCTGCCTGAGAGCGCAGATGGGGTCTCGGTTTAACGTCTCATCCAAAAGGACGGCACCTCCGACAGTGCAGCACTCCCACAGCACTGCTCTGGATTGCTCAAGTCTTTGGAATGGGACTTGAACCCACAACCTTCTGACTCAGAGGCGAGGGTGCTACGAATTGAGCCGCGGCGGATACGACTTCTTAAATTCCCTATTTTAAATTATTTTCTGTCCCTTTTTAGATTGCACCAAATGAGACATAACAATCCCCAGCTGAAAAGGTGCTCATACCACTCTTTATCTAAGCACAAGAACTCCCCTCATTTGGGTTTTGGACCACCCAACATTCAAAAATGCATAATCTCAATAATGCTGCATCAACATAAGTAACTCTTCAATAATTTATTTTTCCCTTCTCATAATGGTGTCAATTTCTTGCTAGGGTGTCCCTCTGTGGGTGCTAGGCACGCACCTTAACCTCATCCAACTAGCCATTTTTCACGTGAACTTTTATAAAGCGTGTTAGGAGGGCATTCAATAGTGGGCTCTAGGTTTTCCGGTCTCATCCCACTGGTTTTCTGGTCAATCAGAGGTGGAGAGGGTCAGAAATGAGTTTCAGATGCTCTGCACTATGTCCCTATCTCCCCTTTTCTCTGCTGAGCGGTCCTTGTATCATAAAATGCACCCATCCATATGCTGTCCAATGCATGCAAATTGAATTACGATGAGGAGGAACACTTTGCTGTGTTTCCTGCTGTTTGCCTTGTTTCAATGCTGGATACCAGGGCCAACTGTTATAACCTAGCACCCAGAGTTCAAATGTCAGCAGAGATGCCTTCATTTTTTTTTTAGGAAAGGAACCTGTGCATCACACTCAGTTCTGCCAAAGATATACCACAGGAGCAGCTTTTAAAATTTTGATGAAAAATATTGGCGATTTCTCAGGCTTCTCAGGAGCTGCCTTTTTCGTTCTGCTGTGGTAGGTCCCCAAGGCTTGCCGCAGCAAGACTCCATGGTTGCTAGGTTGGGAGGCTGGGTGTCTCTGGAAGTCCCATCTCAGAGGGAATGCTCTCCTCTCCCCTCCCACCGCCCGCCCCCACCCCCCCACACACAATTGGAAAGCCTAGACTTGAGTCATCACAGCTGAGGGCTAAGCCCATTCCATAGAATCAAACAGCACGGAAGGAGGGCATCCAGCCCATCGTGGCTGTTCTGTCTCCTACATTACAACGGTGACCACACTTCAAAAATACTTCTTGGCTGTAAAGCACTTTGGGACATTCGAAGGTGCTATATAAATGCAAGTCTTCCTTTTTTTTATTTGAAAGAACTATCCAATTAGTCCCACTCTCCCACTCTTTCCCCATAGCCTTGCAAATTATTCCTTTTAAAGTACATATCTGTTTCTCCTTTGAAAGTTACTACTGAATCTGCTTCCACCACCCTTTCAGGCAGTGAATTCCAGATCATAACAACTCACTGCTTAAAAACATTTCTCCTCATCTCCCCTGTGGTTCTTTTGCCAATTATCTTAAATCTGTGACCTTTGGCTACCGACCCTTCTGCCAGGGGAAACAGTTTCTGCTCCGGTACTCATCTAATATCCACACAAGTAGATTTCCAGCAGAGTTCAATGGATAGTGATGAGTAGTAGAAACTCTGGCTAATTTTCTTTTCCCTAACCTTGAAATGCTGAGGCCAATTAGTTATCCTACCTGAAACCAGCTATCTACACAGACTAGGGAATCGAACCTGGAACTCTTCCCGGTTTGTATGGCTCAGCTACTAATGCTGAGTCACTGGGGAATCATTGACCTTTTGAGCAACTTATGCAAGATTTTTCCAAAAACTATGAAAAAGAATGTCAGAACTAAACTATAAAAATAAAATTCTATTTTGAACTAGCAAAATAGGCTATAAAGTCAAGGTGATACCAATGGATTTCTTTCCCATATTTGGCCCCGAGATGAGTTTCCGACCACATATCCGCGCCATCAGTAAGACCACCTATTTCCACCTCCGTAACATCACCTGACTCTGCCCCATCACAGCTTATCTGCTGCTGAAACCCTCATCCATGACTTTGTTACCTCTAGACTTGACTATTCCAATGCACACCTGGCCAGCATCCCATGTCTACCCTCTGTAAACTTGAGGTCACCCAAAACTCTGCTGCCAGTGTCCTAACATGCTCCAACTGCTGTTCACCCATCAGCCCCGTGCTTGCTGGCCTACATTGGATCCCGGTTAAGCAATGCCTCGACTTTAAAATTCACATCCTTGTTTTCAAATTCCTCCATGGCCTCACTCCTCCCTATCTCTGTAATCTCCTCCAGCCCTACAATTAAATACTGAATCTATACATATCAGCAAATAGAAATATTTTAACCTGGCTCTGAGAACATAAATTCGCAAGTCAGTTATTAACCTTATTTGGCATCAATAGATTTTGACAGATGCTGAAAGGTTAGTCACTGTAAATGGGAAAATTTTTGATATTAGTGACAATTTGTGCAATCTTCTTTTCCGGGAGGCAGCTATTATTAGGTATCTCATTACTGAGCAAAACTGTGCTCTACAAAACAGCTCAATGAGCAAATTCGTTTCACTATTTGTGAACTCCATTCATATTTTTGCACTGACATCAGAATAGAATTCCAATTATTTTAATTTATTCTAAGATTAAGAGATAGTCTATGAATCTATACATTAAACTCATTGTACTTTCCAATCCTCAGCCTTAAAGAGTTGGAAAATCATTTTTCAAGTATGTTCAATTTTTAGAACTGGTTGTATTTTGAAAAGCAAAAGTGGCAGTGAATGCTCAAAACAAAAATTCCTCTTGTATGAAATGATCCATTTTGCAGCATTCACAAGCTATAGTAAAAATAGTGACATTTTCAACACTGCTTTTAAACATTTTATTTTACAGCAACAGATCATGTGGGAAGTGCACAATACTACTTCCTTTTTAAAACTAACCTCCCTTTTCTTCTCCTGCCAATATTTTCTGAGAATTCTCCTTCCCTCCCCTCTTGAGGGCATTGACTCCTTGCAGGAGGATGCTTTCACAGGTCCAAGTGCTCTCTGGTACCAGCATCAATGGCCATTATTCATAAGAACATAAGAATTAGGAGCAGGAGTAGGCCATACGGCCCCTCGAGCCTGCTCCACCATTCAATAAAATCATGACTGATCATCGACCTCAACTCCACTTCCCGCCCGATCTCTAAATCCCTTGATTCCCCTAGAGTCCAAAAATCTATCTATCTCAGCCTTGAATATACTCAAAGACTCATTTGTAAGCATTGGCAGAGAGTCTTGATAGACTACCTCAACGTAAAACATCACAATCAAACCTGATCCCGTCCTTACTTGATGTCCATAATTGTATATTTTCCAACATAAATATCTGAATAGAGACCAAGAGCAAAAACCATGGTCGGTTTTCCACTCTCTAAGCTAAGGGCATAGAGGTCAACTGTAGAGACTGCCCTAGGTTTTTACTACCCATTAAAGGTGGGCAACTGGCCTGCTCTGCCAATGCCAATGTTAAACAGGCCGCTAGAATGTATTTGACCAAATCTTAGTTAACAGATTTCTCTTCACTTGACATTACTAGTCAGAAGAACCTCTCCCTACAATCATAAATTTGAAGCACAGAAAAAGGTTATTCAACCTAGAGTATCCACATCAACTCTTTGCTCGAGCAATTCAAAACCAATTCCACTGTCCTGCTCTGCCCTCTTCCCACAGCCTTGTACCTTCCTATGCTACAAATAGGTATCTCTTTTTCCTTGAGATACAATAAGCTCATTGTGTGGAACTTTTCATTTTACTACTGCTTGGTGCAGTGGTTTTCTAATGTACAACGACTTGCATTTATATAGCGCCTTTAACATAGTAAAACGTTCCAAAGCACTTCACAGGAGCATTATCAAACAAAATTTAACATCGAGCTACATAAGGAGGTTAGGGTAGATGAGGTAGGTTTTAAGGAGCGATTTAAAGGAAGAAAGAGAGGTAGAGAGATGGAGAGGTTGAGGGAGGGAATTCCAGAGCTCAGGGCCTCGGCAGCTGAAGGCACGGCTGACAATGGTACTTTATCACCATGCTACCAAACAGGTACTTTGTGCAAGCAATGTTTTATTGGAAAAACACACTGCACATCACCTTGATTCAATTGACACTATTAAGTTACAAATTTCAAAAAGCTTGAGTAAAAACAGAGACTTTAAACACACAGTCTCACCTGAATGAATCAAATAATGCTGCTTTAGGATATAATTGCTTCGTTATCACAAGAGTTCGAGATAATGAGCACGCACATATTTTAAAAGATGGATTTCGGTTTATGAACAAAAGGCTTCACTCACAGGAGGGGAGTGGAAAATCTCAACTTCAGGAACTGTACACATCCCTTTGGTGTGTATCCGCAGTCTGGCAGGAACTTACTATTCTTAATTTTCCTCTATAGTGATTGGACATGATGCATATTTCCATGGAAACAGGAAATGGTGTAACAGGACAAAATCTGATTGTTCATTGTAGATTGTTTCTGGCAAGGCAATTTCAGCTGCATCTGGTCTTCAGAAAGTAGTTGAAGAACTCATTTCAGTTGATCAGAATTAAATTTAGCCTGATAATTAACAATAACTTGAGCAGGTTGACATGAGATTTGGCAAACAAACCCACTTCCCGACAAAGGAACTATTTGTTTTAAATCATTTTTTATACCTTTAAGTTAATCATCTTTGCCAGAGCTAGTTTCAAAAGAAACTGAAACAAGCAATGTTTCAATCCCAAAGAATATGGGTACTGGAGATAGTGCTGCAGTCAGTAAAGTTCCACTGCCATGGTAACAATGTGGTAATTGTATTTCAGCAACTTTACATGAAATTATAATGGTCAAAAGGAGTCAAGTAACTTGTTCAAATATTATATTCCTCAAGACAATGAAATACTAACGTGTCTTAGTGAAGAAGCAATCCTTTTCCTGGGTGGGCCTGTAAAAATCTGCATCTAGAGATGCATTCTTCCATGTACATAAAATTTGCTACAAAACAGAAAAGTCTGCAACTTCAACATTTCGATCAGATTTTTAAAAATATAGTCCAGGAAAGTCTGATGACCCTTCAAATATATTTTGTCTGCTAAAAGTCCCTTATTTATCCTAGCTCACGGAAAAATACTACGGGCCGTATTTTGCGACCCCTACAGGTGTGTACGCGCCCGTAGGGGCTGCGCAGGTTCTGGGTTTAGGCACGCGAAGCGCATGCGCAAAAACCCGGAACTTGCGATCTGTCAAGAATCATCTTGACAGATCATCTGCATCCCCGGGAAAAGGGCATCCGTGGGCAGAGAGTTGCGCTATTTGCCCAACTTCTGCCCGCTGAATGCCCGTGAAATTCTTACGCTTGGAAATAGAAAAATAAAATTTTATCACTCATTTGTACATTAAAAACCCTGTCCAATAAGGTAAGTTTATTTTTAGCTCCATTAAAACATACATTTTTCAAAAAATTAAATTTTTATTTAAAATATGTAATTAAATGACATTTTAATTAATTTTAAATATGTAATTTCAAATTTTTTTTATTTCATGTGTTCGTGTATTTTTTAAGCGCTCCCCATTCATACTTATTGGAGTTCCGTTCTTATGGATTCCTTCTTTTATCGGTTGGGCCGGCCTACGGATCCCAGAGGCGCTTTCAAACAGCATGCGCCCCGGGATATGTGGGTCTCCACCCGCGCATACCCGGAGAGGCCCAGGATCACAAGTCTCCATACCTCCCGGGCCACCAGGTAAATTTGCAGATTTTTTTTTTTTTTTTTTTTTTTAAAAACAGGTTGGAGGCATCCGCCCACGGGAAGCCACCGATCACAAATTTTGGGCCTTTAAAATGAATCTCAACAAAAATTTCAATTTCAATGCCTTCAAAATTAGAGGTGTGATTTTAGAATTAATATTACATTACTACATATACTGAGGTCAATATTCAGAAATTTACTACCTATAAATTATTCTTGGTAAGCTATTGTTAAAGTATCTAAAACCAAAATTTTGCTCATTGCAATAAGTTGCGCATTTTCTTGTCTGCAGTAGGTATTTTCCTTCCCATCTCCCGTTCCTTCCCTCTGCCAAGTCACTTTGCAACTGTATTTTAACACTAAATGTATCCTGGACTAATGCTGTCTGATTAACAAACCCACTCATTTGTGTTTTCTTCAAACAAATTCTAACCCCTGAACTCTGCCTGGAGCAAGTTTGAAGCTCACTAAGCATAACCTCAGTGCTTTTAAAACAATAAAACAGCTCAGCAGTATCTAGCAGGAAACATAAGAATTAGGAGAAGGAGTAGGCCATACGGCTCCTCGAGCCTGCTCCGCCATTCAATAAGATCATGGCTGATCTTCAACCTCAACTCTGCTTTCCCGCCTGATCCCCATATCCCTTGATTCCACTACAGTCCAAAAATCTATCTATCTCAGCCTTGAATATACTCAAACACTCAGCATTCACAGCCCTCTGGGGCAGAGAATTCCAAAAATTCACAACCCTCAGTGAAGAAATTCCTCCTCATCTCAGTCTTTAACGGCCGACCCCTTATCCTGAGACTATGCCCCCTAGTTCTAGACTCTCCAGCCAGGGGAAACAACCTCTCAGCATCTACCCGGTCAATCCCCCTCAGAATCTTATATGTTTCAATGAGATCACCTCTCATTCTTCTAAACTCCAGAGGGATGGAAGGTTTGAGTCTAGGAATAAGGAATGCTTCAGACTTAGGCCACAAAGAGGGGCAACCCATGGCACTGAGGATGCAAGCAGAAATGCACCCCAGCAAACTCTGTTAATGACCAGTCTTGTTTGCCCAAGAGAACTCCTGTTGTGTTATGAGCAAACACCCCACCCACTCCAAAATTCATTAAACTGAGAAAAGGACAACCTTAATTTGAATTCAATGTGATACTGGTGTATCGTGCAAGATGTAGTTAGTTGCAGGACAAAGTAAAATTGAAAGGTTGTTTCACCTGAAGGTACAGGGCTAGGTCTGGTAAGTTCTGCAAAATTAGTGTGTGGCTGTGGTGCAACAGTTGGGGTGTACAGGAATGGTGAAGAGAGATGCTCAGAAAGCAATGTCTGGCATGCTTGATGGGGGCCTTGCTGGATTCACAGAATAAACAAGAGGAGCACATGTGTCTGCAGTATCTAAAGGTTGTATACCTTGAGCAGAGAAATGCTAAGCCCAAGCATCAGCTAATCAGCCAGAAGGAAAAAGGTTCCTGGAACATAAAGTACCAAAATGTGGTCACCTAATAAATTGAGGGGAAGCGGGAAGCAAAGGAATCAGTGACCATTCCTCGGGAGGTAGGAAAAGATAGAAGGTATCAATGCGAGGTATACGAGGGTCTGGATTTCTCAAATGCAGGTGCAGTGCTTGCTAGCTATGAAACAGACAAAGGAGGCAACACAGGGGAGCATAGTCACAAACAATATGGCATCCTTACCCATGGGGAAAAAAATAAAAAACAATGAGGGACCAGATGAGTGGTAATTGTACAGCATCCCATAATTAAGAGGATTGGCCTTTTCGTAACCCCGAATGGTATATTGCATATCTATTGGGAACAGTAGCATAGTGGTTCTAGAAACATAGAAGATAGGAGCAGGAGTAGGCCATTAGGCCCCTCGAGCTTGTTCTGCCATTTAATGAGATCATGGCTGATCATCCAAATTCAGTACCCTGTCCCTGCTTTCTCCCCATATCTCTTTAGCCTGAAGAAATATATCTAACTCCTTCTTGAATATATTTAATAAGTTGGCCTCAACTGCCTTCTGTGGTAGATAATTCCACAGGTTCACCACACTCTGGGTGAAGAAATTCCTCCTCATCTCAGTCCTAAATGGCTTACCCCTTATCCTTAGCCTGTGACCCCTAGTTCTGGACTCTCCCACCATCAGGAACATCCTTCCTGCATCTAATCTGTCTAGTCCTGTTAGAATTTTATAAGTTTCAATGAGATCCCCTCTCATTCTTCTAAACTCTAGCGAATATAAGCCTAATCGACCCAATCTCTCTTCATACGTCATTCCTGCCATCCCAGGTATCAGTCTGGTGAATCTTCGCTGCACTCCCTCCATGGCAAGAACATCCTTCCTCAGATAAGGCGACCAAAACTGCACACAATACTCAAGGTGTGGTCTCACCAAGGCCCTGCACAACTGCAGCAAGACATCCTTGCTCCTGTACTCGAATCCTCTCGCTATGAAGGCCAACATACCATTTGCCTTCTTAACCGCCTGCTGCACCTGCATGCTTACCTTCAGTGACTGGTGCACAAGGACACCCAGGTCTCGCTGCACTTCCCCTTCTCCCAATCTATTGCCGCTCAGATAATAATCTGTCTTCCTGTTTTTGCCACCGAAGTGGATAACCTCGCATTTATCTACATTATACTGCATTTGCCATGCTTCTGCCCAATCACCCAACCTGTCCAAATCATACTGGAGTTTCTGTGCATCCTCCTCACAGCACACACGCCCACCCAGCTTTGTGTCGTCTGCAAACTTGGAGATATTACATCTAGTTCCCTCGTCTAGATGATTTATATATATTTATGTTACTGGACGAGTAATCCAGATGCTTGGACTAATAATGATTCAGAGACACGAGTTCAAATCCCACCACAGCAGCTGTGGAATTTAAATTCATTTAATTATATATAAATCCGGAAATTAAAAAAAGCTAGTACCAGTAATGGTGACGCATCAGTAATGGTGAGCATGAAACTATTGGATTGTCATAAAAAAACAATCTGGTTCACTAATGTCCTTTAGGGAAGGAAATCTGCTGTCTTTACCTGGTCTGGTCTATATGTAACTCCAGACCAACAACAATGTGGTTGACTCTTAACTGCCCTCTGAAATGGCTGAGCAAGCCACTCAGTTGTAACAAACCGCAACGAAAAACAATAATAAGAATAAAACCAGATGCAGCACCCGCCATCAACCCAGGGACGACAACGGCACAGCCAGCCCAGTTGACTAACAGCTGGAGACCTGTCCCACAGACTAGTCAGGCAACAGCCTGACATAGTCATACACTCAGAATCATAATGTTCAGCCAATGTCCCAGACTCCTCCATTACCATTCCTTGGCATGTCCTGTTCCACTGGCAGGACAGACCCACCAGAGGTGGTGGCACACTGGCATACAGTCGAGAAGGAGTGGTCCTGGGAGGCCTCAACATTGACTCCGGACCCCATGAAGTCTATTGGCATCAGGTCAAGCATGGGCAAGGAAACCTCCTGCAGATTACCACATACCACTTTCACTCAGCTGATGAATCAGTACTCCTTCACGGTGAACACTACTTGGAAGAAGCACTGAGAGTAGCAAGGCCACAGAATGTACTCTGGGTGGAAGACTTCAATGTCCATCACCAAGACTGACCAAGCTGGCCGAGTCTTGAAGGATATAGCTACCAGACTGGGCCTGCAGCAGGTGGTGAGAGAATCAACACGAGGGGAAAAACCTACTTGACCTTATCTCACCAATCTACCTGTCGCAGATGCATCTGTCCAAGACAGCATTGGAAGCAGTGACCACCACAAAGTCCTTGTGGAGATGAAGTCCCGTCTTCACACTGAGGACACCCTCCATCATGCTGTGTGGCACTATCACTGTGCTAAATGGGATAGATTCAGAACAGATCTCGCAGTTCAAAACTGGGCATCCAAGCGGCGCTGTGGGCCATCAGCAGCAGCAGAATTGTACTCCACCACAATCTGTAACCTCATGGCTTCACATACTCTACACCATTACTATCAAGCCAGGGGACCAACCCTGGTTCAATAAGGAGTGCAGAAGAGCATGACAAGAGCAGCACCAGGCATACCTAAAAATGAGGTGCCAACCTGGGGAAACTGCAACACAGGACTACATATATGCTAAACAGCGGAAGCAGCAGGCTATAGACAAAGTTAAGCGATCCCACAATCAACAAATCAGATCAAAGTTCTGCAGTCCTGCCACATCCAGTCGTGAATGGTGGTGGACAATTAAATAACTAACGGGAGAAAGCTCCATGAATATCCCCATCCTCAATGATGGTGGATCCCAGCACGTGAGTGCAAAAGACAAGGCTGAAGCATTTGCAACCATCTTCAGCTAGAAGTGCTGAGTGGATGATCCATGTCGGCCTCCTCCTGTGGTCCCCACGATCACAGAAGCCAATCTTCAGCCAATTCGATTGACTCCACGTGATATCATGGAACGGCTGGAGCACACTGGACACAACAAAGGCCATGGGCCCTGACAACATCCCGGCTGCCGTGCTGAAGGCTTGTGCTCCAGAACTAGCCGTGCCTCTAGCCAAGCTGTTCCAGTACAGCTTAAACCACTGGCATCTACCCGACAATGTGGAAAACTGCCCAGATATGTCCTGTCCACAAAAAGCAGGACAAATTCAATCTGGCCAATTACCGCCCCATCAGTCTGTAATATCAGCAAATAGTGATGTTATTTGCCTGTTTGATTATCATGTCTTACCAGCATGTTTGCATGTATTGATTACTTATGCCTGACCAGCAGAGGTCATGTGAGAGACAAGCAGTTTGAGTTTAGTTTCAGTTTCATTCTAGATGCATCACAAGCATCGTGTCTCCTGTAAAAGCTGTATAAAAGAGTTGAACAAGCTTTAGATTAAAAGTCTTTCTCTTTCATAAATGTCTCGTCATTGAACCCACAAAGAAATCAATACATGGTGTCAGAAGTGACTGAAAGAGATGAAGAGAAAAAATCTGAAGTTAAATCAGCTCTCCACAAATTAGCAAGCCAAAAGAGAACATCGTTGCTTACCACTGGAGAATAGCTAACGAAGTGAAAAAATGGAAGGTTTACACCCACCGGCGACGCTTCAGTTGACAGGTAATGTGGCTGAAAATTGGAGAAGATTCAAACAACGTGTGGGGTTGTATTTATCAGCAATCGGAGCTGATGAGAAAAGTAATAAAAAGAAATCGTCACTGTTCTTACATGTCGTGGGTGATGAAGCGCTGGAGGTGTATAATAACTTCACATTCGCTGCTGATGGAGACAAAATGAAGTTAGATAAAATAATGGAACAGTTTGAGGCCTACTGCATACCTAAACGTAACGTGACGTTTGAGAGGCACAGATTTTTCACATGTGTACAGAAAACGGGTGAGACTATTGATCAGTATGTGACTGAACTGAGAAACCGAAGCAAAACATGTGAAATTGGGGGACTGACAGACTCGCTGATAAAAGACAGACAGGTGTGTGGTATTCCGGATAATGGTCTAAGGGAAAGACTGCTAAGAGAGCAAGATCTAGACCTGGGAAAAGCCATAGCACTGTGTAGGGCTACAGAGACTGTGAAGTTGCAGGCAAAGGAGCTGTTCAGTGACAATAGCTGCAACGTGGATGCAGTGAGAAAGAACGGATACAAACCGTTTAACAAAAAGAGCGCCAATGTGAAAAAAGAGGCGTGGCCAGCGAACGAAAATGAAAGGGACAATCGAAAGACATGTAGTCGATGCGGTACACAGCATCCACCAAAAAAGTGTCCAGCATATGGTAAAACATGCAATAGTTGCAACAAAAACAACCATTATGCCTGTTGCTGCAAGAACGAAGTGCAACAAAGCAAGGTCCATGCAGTAGATGAAAGCGACATAGAGGAGTTCTATGTAGATGTTGTGTCTGAAAACAAAAAAGAGAGAGACTGGATGTTGACACTAAAAGTGAATGACATACACATTCCATTTAAATTGGATACTGGAGCACAAGTTAATGTGATATCAGAGACTGATTTTAAGAAAATTAGACCCAGACCAAAGATACATGGAATAAAAGTGAAAGTGACAGGATACTCAGGTACTGATGTACCAGTGAAAGGAAGATGCATTGTCAAAGTAACACACAAGGACAGAGAGCACACGCTAGCATTAATCGTGGTGCCAAAGGATGTGCAAGCCATACTAGGTTTAAAAGCCTGAGAGAGACTGAACCTGGTAAAGAGAGTCCTCGTTGTGGAAAGCGAAGGAGAGACAGTCTATGATGAACTGAATGTTGCGTACACACCGGGTAAGCTGATGTATACAGCAGACACGTTGTCCAGAGCTGTTGACCCAGGAGAGCCCGCAAACAGTGAAAAGACTGAAGTACAAGGCAAAAGACAGTGGAACTGACTTCTGCCAAAGCATGCTTGTATACCGCACAACGCCGCTCGAGTGTGGTAAGTCACCAGCCCAACTCCTGATGGGACGTCGGCTAAGGTCAAACCTACCCATCCCGGAGAACCTCCTGAAAACAAAAGAGGGGGAGAAAGTGAGGAAGTTCAAAGAACAGAAAGAAAAGCAAAAGTACTACTATGACAGAGGAACACAAAACCTACCTGAACTCCACACTGGTGACCAAGTAAGGTTCAAAGACAAAACAAACACATGGACTCAGAAGGGAACTGTCCTGAGTGAAGTTCAACCAAGATCATACACCATTCAGACAGATGAGGGTGCTGTTCTGAGAAGAAATCGTCGAGATCTTCTCATGGGACCAGCCACAGCAGGTCAAGAGACTGATACTGTTGAACAACCTGATCACACAGCTGAGAAACCATCATCTGAGGCAACAACTCAGATTCAAGGACAATCAATCAGAAAATCCTCAAGACACGTGAAGCCTCCTGAGAGACTCATTGAGCAAATTTAAGGACTATTGTTATACAAGGAAGTAATGTTATCTTATTCTTTCTTCAAGTTCTAGTGTATTGACATATTTCATGTGAACACACAAAGCAAGGTTAAAAAACCTTGATCATGATAATGATAATGTAAGTTCATTAAGTGTTACAGTTAAAATGCAGATTAATACAAAGAAAACATGTTAGTTAAAAGTAAAATACTTTTTTAAGAAAGGGAGATGTAATGATATCAGCAAATAGTGATGTTATTTGCCTGTTTGATTATCATGTCTTACCAGCATGTTTGCATGTATTGATTACTTATGCCTGACCAGCAGAGGTCATGTGAGAGACAAGCAGTTTGAGTTTAGTTTCAGTTTCGTTCTAGATGCATCACAAGCATCGTGTCTCCTGTAAAAGCTGTATAAAAGAGTTGAACAAGCTTTAGATTAAAAGTCATTCTCTTTCATAAATGTCTCGTCATTGAACCCACAAAGAAATCAATACACAGTCTACTCTCAATCATCAGCAAAGTGATGGAAGGTGTTATCGACAGTCCTATCAAGCAGCACTGACTGACCAATAACCTGCTCACTGATGCTCAGTTTGGGTTCCGCCAAGACCACTCGGCTCCTGACCACATTGCAGCCTTGGTCCAAACACGGACAAAAGAGTTGAATTACAGAGGTGAGGTAAGAGTGACTGTCCTTGACATCAAGGCAGCATTTGACCGAGTGTGGCATCAAGGAGCCCTAGCAATGGCTATCTCCAACAAGCGAGATTCTAACCACCACCCCTTGACATTCAATGGCATTCCATTCGCCGAATCCCCCACCATCAACATCCTGGGGGCGGGGGGGTCACCATTGACCAGAAACTTAACTGGACCAGCCACATAAATATTGTGGCAACAAGAGCAGGTCAGAGGCTGGGTATTCTGTGGCGAGTGTCTCACCTCCTGACTCCCCAAAGCCTTTCCACCACCTACAAGGCACAAGTAAGGAGTGTGATGGAATACTCTCCACTTGCCTGGATAAGTGCAGCTCCAACAACACTCAAGAAGCTCGACACCATCCAGGACAAAGCAGCCCGCTTGATTGGCACCCCATCCACCACCTTAAATATTCACTCCCGCCACCACTGGCGTACCGTGGCTGCTGTGTGTACCATCTACAAGATGCACTGCAGCAACTCACCAAGGTTTCTTCGGCAGCACCTCCCAAACCCGCTAACTCTACCACCAAGAAGGACAAGGGCAGCAGGCGCAAACCTGCAAGTTCCCCTCCAAGTCACACACCATCCTGACTTAGAAGTATATTGCTGTTCCTTCATCGTTGCTGGATCAAAATCCTGGGACTCCCTCCCTAACAGCACTGTGGGAGTACCTTCACCACACGGACTGCAGCGGTTCAAGAAGGCGGCGCACCACCACCTTCTCAAGGGCAATAAATCTTGGCCTTGCCAGCGACGCCCACATCCCATAAATGAATTTTTAAAAATGGACGTGGCGCGACCTGAAGAGGCTGTGAGGAGGGTTGCCCTCTGTGCCACTCCACAACACCATTCTCATAAGTCTGCATTATAGCATGCCTGGATGGTGATGGAGACAGGCTTCATGACACAGCTGGTAGTCACTGGCTGTGTCAGTCCCACAGTGCATGTTCATACAACATTAGGCAAAGCTCTATATCTGGCTCTCTGCTGATCTGGACTCTGCAAAGACAGTTCCCCAAAGTTGTTGGCATCTTGGTGGGTACAGCCAATCAGGCTTTGCTGGCTGGTAGGTACAACAGCATGCCTTTTTCATGCAGAATCACAGATATGCTGTAATTGGGGTGCTTCTGTAAAACTATCCTGCATAATAGTCAAGCCTTAACACACATCTGTGCCATTGGGCTCGATGTCATGCCTTGCCTTGATAATTGAAGCCTCTGTACGCACTAATCGTCTACCAAAATGAAGTATGTCACCTCTGTCTGCAGATCGAGTGTGCAGGTACCAATAGGTTAATGCAGAGCATCCCTCATACAACCTGACATTCCTTCGGTATTTTAACACTTCAGATTTGGAAATCAATTGGTGCCAATTATAGTGCTGAGGGCAAAGGGAAATTAAGACTATTGACACAATGACTCATGGGAACCCAAGTGCCAGCAGAAAAAAAAATAAGTGGGTCAGAAATTTCTTGTTGGCACCTTTAAACTTATTTACATATGTAGTTCAGTGCCGAGCAACCTTGGGCACACATTTGTGTGGGTGTGGTTTGGAAGTAATGTGGATCCAGTGCACAGACTGGAAAAACTGAGGGAATTGTTATGACATCATCTCAAAATCATTTGAATATTACAATGAAGCGCCCAACTCTTTCATGCAGGAGCTTCTTTCACCCGACACCCGGAAAAGAGCGCCATGTGTAAAAGGGGCACAGACCTAGATTGTGTTACATTTTTCGTGCAGGAGTACTTGTATAGTGGCACACACGGGGCATTCACAAGGTGAAAATCAGTCTCATTTTGTTACTAAAGCAATACAGCAAACCTGAAAACAGCTTTTGAATATTGTATTTTTGTATAGACTGTGTATGTACTCATTCAGCTTCTGACGCTTTAGCTCGAGGCAAGAATATTAGTACAAATGGATACAAATTTGTGTTATGATTATACAATACATACTTTCATTCCTATTTATTTTTTTAGCTTAAGATGCATTTAAAGAAAGTTACAAAAAAATACATCAAAGACTCATTTCAAGTCACTTGTAATGTTTCCATCTCACTATAAACCTGCAGTTATTTACTTAGCATGGACTGTAGAACAATAAACACAACTTGTTCTACATAAAAAGGATGGAATGTCTTTATTTCCATTCAATAACAGTCCACGTTATTATTTCAGAGCTATAGATGAATCTATCTTCCCTCTGCACATCATTGTTCCATACAAAAAAGTGAAGACTCATCTGTAGAAAAGGCTGGTCACGACAAACAATGAACGTGCAATTATCACAAATTTTCATCTTTCCAAGCCACCTGTGGCTTTCTCATTTCCTCCAGATGACATTAAACAATTTATGTTATGAATATTCACTTGGACCCAGTTATAGGCTCATGCAATTCATATACCAACAGAAACATGAGCGGCAAGTAACAAGGAAACTTAATTGTATCCACCTCCATATGACATCAAGAAAGGAAAATGAAAAACCCTCTAAAGCATCAAAGTGTTTTGCAAAGCTTGCAATTGATAACAAAAACATAGCAATTATGGCAAATTAGAATTTAAAAAACACAAAAGCATCATGATGTGAACAGCAGCAATTATTTGCTCTTTTGAACTTCTAAGAGCCCAACCAATCCAAATCTTTGGTGTGTAATTAGCATTTGTAGTTTGGAAGTGTGTCTAACATTTTAGCATTTTCAAGATTGAGCTTAAAGGGGATGTTGCACATGTTCAAAGGATTGCATTTTCAAAGCATGCTTAAAACTAGGAAAGTTGGCAATGCTCGCAAAATATCATCAATCAAAAAACAACAAATAGCAAATGAGATGATTTTGGAAGCCATTGAAAAAGGAGCACAAATAGAACGCCTGACTCAACAATACAAAAGTCAATTGATGCGTAAATTAATGATACCAAAGTCAGGTGAAGCAGAATGGACCTGAGCTATCTGAAGTGGTGCATGATTGATTGATGTCAAAAACCCATGATACAGGACTGGAAGAGTGATGATTGACTGAGTAATTTGTCAAGATCAAAAAAGTCCTAAAACCAAAACTGCATTCAGGGTCACAGGCTGATGGCACCATAATTTATTGCAACAGCACAACAAAATCACAGGCCACTATATTGAGTGGAATTCACAGGTGGTGCGGGAGATCATTAACAGTCTATCAGGACCAGAAAACACCAAACAAGTTAAATCCTGTGGTAATACTAGTGGTTGGAGACAAATGCTGATTAAGAGCAAAGAAAGTACAAATAGACCAAAATGTTTGAATCTGAATTTGCAAAACATAAACCATACTCCTTTTTCAACATAAAATCAATTAAACAGATCTAAGTATTCAGGTTCTAAAACTTAGTTGACAAAAAGTCAAGTTTGATTTGATAAAATCAGATACATTACTAAAAAGTGACAAATAATTTTATAACTATATATTTTCAAACTACAGAGGAAGCAAAAATTTAAACAAACAATGGGATAAACCAATTTATGAATTTTGTAAGAATAAATGAAACAGAAAATGCAGAACGTGACAATGGCTCCCCGACTCAAAACGTTGACTGCTTCTCTCTCCTCAATGCTGCCTGACTTGCTGAGTGTTTCCAGCATTTTCTGTTATTTTAGATTTCCAGCATCCGCAGTATTTTGCTAAAGACATGGAGGATATGGGAGTTATCTTACTGCTAGCTGCAACACATCACATATGTTTCCCGAAGTGGAAATCTCGATCTATATTTCTATCTATCTTGCAATCTTGTTAAATAGGTATCTAGTCTAGTGGACAATTCGGTGCTAATCAGCACATCAGCGTGATGTTATTGGGTAAATGTGACTGTTGGATATAATGGCAGCTTATCTCAGCAGCAAAAATAACCTTGCTTCAACAACATCAGTGTGATCTGGAGGGGAGTGGGGTGGGTAGTGAGGAGTAGTGGGAGAGTGAAAAGGAAGGAATTAAAGCTTATCCCCCAAGGGAAAATACAGGTTAGTACTTTGGGTAGATAGCTTTTACGAAAGACCCTCTTCTCCTCCATGATGAAAAGTTTCTATCTGCAACATTAACCTTTTCTTTCTTTTCAGATGCTGACAGATCTGCTGTGTGTTTCCAGCATTTTCTGTTTTATCAAAAAGCATTTGTTCTTGAAAGCAATCTCCGATGCTCCTCTCCCCAGTCATTATTCATACAAAATTATTTAATCCTAGTTTATATTTTAGCGGAAAGGTTTATAAGAAAGAATGAAAGAAAGCACTTGCATTTATATAGCACCTTTCACGACCTCGCGACATCCCAGTGCGCTTTACAGCCACACAAACAACAATGAGATAATATTAGATAATGGGGTAAAAATTCGGGGGCTTTACGCCACCCGTTACTGGCAAAAAGTAGCGAAAAGGTGGCGGCCGTGCTCTTTCGCCAGCGTCCGCCATTTTCTGAGGCACGGCAGTGCTGCCGTTAAGATCGATGACCCTGCAAATTTAAATGAGGGGTGACATCAGTCGGTGTGCAACAGTGACTTAACATCACCGTGGCGAACTTAGGCCTTAGCGCTGGGTCCTAAACTCGCCATGAAAGCATAGCGTTCAGCAGACTCAGAGGTGCTGTCAGCATCTCTTATAGGGACACACACATCTTTCAGGCAAGTTTGCAGTTAAGCTTTTGGACTGGATTTTTTTTTATTTTATTGAAGTAGTGACTTGCTGCAATACATGTTTAAAGTTTTTTTTTAAATGAGTGCAGGGAGTGCTGCTGGACACTTGCAAGGCCTCGGATGGTAAAGGAAGGCCTCTGAGATGGCAGAAAATGCAGCAAATACTCTGCAGGTCAGGCAACAGCCGTAGAGAGAGAAACAGAGTTCACGTCTCAGGTCAAGATGCTGCCTGACCTGCTGAGTATTTCCAGAATTTTATGCTGTCATTTCAGATTTACAGCATCCGCTCACAGAGGGAAAAGGAAGATGAAGAGAAAGATGTAGATGAGGAAGAAACAGAGGAGAAAGAAGCAGAAGAGGAGAGGAAGATACAGAAGAGGGGGAAGCAGAAGGAAGGGTACAACTCAGAAAGCCCCTTTCTGGCTGGGATACCCGGAATGGAATCATCCGCCTGCGGTACCAGTGACCACAACCCCAATTCCCCTTTCAACTTTTGTCCTACAAAACCTTCCCCCTGTTACTGACCATCACAGTGCCCTCTTGGCCACAATGCTGAAATAAAAGCCACCACAAAGCAAACTTTCCAATCCAACTTTATACATCTATCCATCCAATATGACATCAAGAAATCAACTCATCACGCTTATGCATTCCCTTAGTGACTGTCTAGTGTGTACTTTTGCCTATTCCAGTGATGTCATGCAGTGCTACCCCAGTGGCTGCAGCATGGCTGGTGGAAGGCTGCTGACTCTCAGTGGGGGACACTACAAATGGTCTTGCTGGTCGACCTTGAGGAGCTGGTGGCTGGGAGTGTGAAATTAACCACTGGCTGAGCAGGCTGCATTTCTTGGGTGTGTGAAATGAGGAAGGCACAAGGATGGAATTGCGATGAAGGGAGGGCGGGAAAGCAAGAGATACATGCGAGAAGGAGAATAACGTATGAGGATACCAGCATCTTGTATCCTTTCTGCCCCACCGCTGGCCATTGCCACTGCCAAGAATGGCCTGCACTGTCTCCTCCAAGGGGTTGAGGTGAGGCTAGGAATAGGAGGTGTGCGTCGTGATTGGTACAGATTGCTGGTAGGTGAGCGATTAGCTGGGGGGGTCGTGCACTGAGAAGTGTGTGAGGCTAGTGATTCAGTTGGTAGGAGATGGCTTTTCAAGATACATTCACTGACCGTGACCAGTGGTCTGAGATCATAAAACTGCTTTGGGCATTGGAGCCAGGTGATTGGAGCGACACTGCTGGCAGTGACAGCCTCGGTGATGTGGTCCCACATCGTTCTTTCTGGAGGGCCTCCTGGCCCCTGTGGGTAGAGGACCTCTCTTGCAGTGTTGACTCCCTGCACAAAGCTGGAGTGCTGCATGCGAGACCCTGGGTGCCCCTTCCCTGGCTTGCTCAGCCATTTGTGTTAGTGCTGAAGCACTTTTCCCTTTTTGTTAGGTGTGGAAGGGAATTCAGCTTTAAGACCTGAAGACTCCCATTTGGGACTTCTTTTAATGTTAATTTTTAAAAAAGTGATAAGGGCTGAAAACTGCATTTATTTTTACTTCATTTTTATTAGTTCAGAAGGCATTGCTCTTTTATTATCCCACAATGCCTAGCGAATTCATTGCCTCACTTCCAGAGGCTGCTGGAAGATGGGATGCTGCTTCTGGACACCAACTTCGCTACTGATACCTGCACTAATGCTGCCAGGAAGGCGTTACACAATGAGTTAGCGCTAGGCTAAAAAATCTTTAGTCCCCAGCGCAAATTTATCTCTTCTACTGCCGCGACCATTTTCAGAGGCTGAGGTGACACCGGCAACTCTCGTGGTGGTCACGAATTTCTTGGTCAATCTGTTGTAGTGACGTTGGTCGAGGGAGTTCTCACCTGCTCTTCTTCGAACAGTGCCATCGGATCTTTTACATCCTCAGAGGGCAAATGGGGCCTTGGTTACCACATCATCCGAAAGATGACACCTCCGATAGTGCAGCACTCCCTCAGTACTGAAGTGAAGTATCAGCCTAGATTTTGTGCTGAAGTCTCTGGTGTTAGATCCATGTGTTAATGGAGACACAGAATGCAGGAGTTGATTTAACAAGTGTTTACTGAACAAAGTCTGGAGGTGAACTAACTACACAAGACGCTACACAGGCTTATATACCTGAGTGGTCACTACTGGTACTACAGTATACAGGGGCTTCAAAAACATAGTTCCTCTTAAAGGTACATACACTACAATTCCTCCCCTTTTAGATAAATAGTACATAACATTTTAAGTAATCATTAAATAACATTTTTACAAGAACAATAATATACACATTTGCTGAAGTTAATCAATTACAAATTCAGTCTCTCTGGAGGCTTCCTGACTCGGTCCGGATAACGCCTCGGTGGTGTAGTAGGTTCTTTTGGCAAGGTCGATTCGGCTTCAATGCCAGTGTCGGGTTCATCTGGTTCCAGTATCACCGGATCGGAGGTAGATACTATGGGTATCTCTGCTTCATCACTAGGCGTATAGAGTTGTGGTGTACGTTGTCCTTTTTCGGATGACTCTATGATCTGGTCAGCATGGCGCCTTATTATGCTTTCTCCAATGTCCACGGTATACATCAGCGGTCCTAGTCGTGTGCAAATAGTTCCAGGCTGCCATTTCTCGGTACGGTAGTCCCGGGCCAAAACTGGTTGACCTATCTGGAAGGTTCTAGTTGGCCTTTCATTCATGCTTTGAAATTGCTGGTTCTCTACGTCCCTTCTGACGTTTGGCTTGACCAAATCCAGCCGGCATCTTAGGCTTCTATTGAAAATCATGGCGGGGGTTTGGTTTGTAACCACATGTGTTGCATTCCTGTACGCAAACAAGAAGTTATCTACCTTATGTTGCAGATTTATGTCTTCATTACCCATGGCCTTTATGGCCTTCTTGAAGGTCTGGACAAACCTTTCAGCCAATCCATTGGTGGCGGGATGGTATGGGGCGGACGTGTAGTGCTTAACCCCATTGTTTTTTTAAGAACTTCCTGAATTCTTCGGATACAAATTGCGGTCCATTATCAGAACAGATCTGTTCAGGCAGCCCATTCCTGGTGAATATGGTCCTTAATACTGTGATGGTTTTTTCCGTGGTGGTGGAGGACATCTTTATTACCTCCGGCCACTTGGAGTGTGCATCCACCGCGATTAAGAACATTGAGTCCATAAATGGACCAGCAAAGTCGATATGTACCCTTTGCCATGGAGATGAGGGCCACTCCCATGGATGTAGAGGGGCTTGTGGTGGGGCGTTTTGGACCTTCTGGCATCCTAGACAGCTCTTGGTCATTTCTTCGATGTCTCCGTCGATACCTGGCCACCACACAAACGCTCTGGCTAAGTTCTTCATTTTCACTCCACCCAGATGCCCCTCGTGAAGCTCCTTTAGCACTCTATCCTTGAGTTTGGGTGGAATCACCACTCTGGATCCACACATCAAGGTTCCTCGGCACACTGACAGCTGTTCTCTTCTTTGCGAGAATGCTGGCAACAGTGGTTCGCCATGTGCTGGCCATCCCTTCACCGTTAAATCGTAGACTCGTGAGAGAGTCGGGTCATTTCGCGTTTCCTTTTCAATGGTAGAATTTGTCACCGGTAGACATTCCACTATGGTCGAGTGGAACATCTCCACTGGGTCCACTGTAGGCGCCTCTTCCACCGTTGGCAACGGTAGGCGCGATAACCCGTCAGCATTCCCATGCTGTTTTGTTCCTTTGTATTCTATGTCATATTGGTGTGCCCCTAGGAAAAGGGACCACCTCTGTAGCCTTTGCGCTGTCATAATGGGAATGCCCTTTTTAGCGTTGAATATGAAGATGAGGGGTTGATGGTCAGTCAACAAGGTAAATTTTTGTCCATGTAGGTAATGGTTGAATTTCTTCACCCCCCACACCAGGCTGAGTGCCTCCCTGTCGATCTGGGCATAGTTAAGCTCAGCTGAGTTCAATGAGCGTGACGCAAAAGCTATCGGCCGCTCCGAGCCATCAGGGAATCTATGCGATAATATCGCTCCCACGCCATAAGGGGATGCATCGCACGCCAGTCTGATTGGCAGTGATGGGTTGTAATGAGCCAACACTTCCCTGGACGTGATCAAGCCTTTGCCGTTATGGAAGGCACGTTTACAGTCTTCGCTCCATTTCCAAACTACTCCCGTTTGTAGCAGTGCGTTAAGAGGGTGCAGAACCGTCGACAAGTTTGGTAAAAATTTATGATAGTAATTTACTAATCCCAGGAACGACCTTAATTGTGAGACATTTTCAGGCGCTGGGGCCTTTACGACCGCTTCAATTTTTTCAGGTGACTTATGCAACCCTTCTTCGTTAATGACATGGCCACAATATGATATTTGTTTCTGGAAAAATTCACACTTGGGGCGATTTGCTCGTAGGCCCCGTTCTCTCAGCCTCGTGAGCACCTGCTCCAAGTTGGCAAGGTGTTCATTGTCGTTTTCTCCTGTTACAAGGATGTCGTCTAGGTAGCATTGAGTCCCCGGAATCCCTTGCAGGACTTGCTCCATAGCTCTTTGCCAGAGAGCCGGAGCTGATGCCACTCCGAAAACCAGTCGATTGTACTGGTACAGGCCTTTGTGTGTGTTTATCGTGAGATACTTTTTTGAGGCCTCCTCAACCTCCATCTGTAGATATGCCTGTGCTAAGTCAATTTTGGTGAAACGTTTCCCTCCGGATAGTGAGGCGAAAATATCTTCTATTCTCGGAAGAGGATACTGTACCGTGTGAAGAACCGGGTTTACAGTCGCCTTGAAGTCCCCACAGATGCGAACTTTTCTCTGTTCTTCAGATTTATCATTATTCAACATTTTCTTCATGACCGGGACGATGGGTGTTGCCCACTCGCTCCAATCTACCTTGGATAACACGCCTGCTTTTTCCAAATTCTCCAGCTCTGCCTAGACGGCTGGACGAATTGCGTATGGCACCGGCCTTGCCTTAAAAAACTTGGGAATTGCCGCATCTTCCACTTTTATTGAGGCGGTGGCGCCTTTCAGGGTTCCTAGTTCCTGTTGAAACACTTCTTTGGCGTTAGCCAAGATTTCTTTTAATCGTCCAGATATGACATCATCATCGTTTTTTTTCTTACTGGTCACCGTCAGTGCCTGAATGGAGTGCCAGTCTAAACGTATCTTCCTGATCCATTCACGTCCCAACAACGGTGGACCACCATCTTGCAGAACGTATAAATACAACTTCTGTATTTCCTTGCCGTTGTATACAACAGGCACCCTTATTTTCCCTCTGGGGTATACTTTCTGCCCCGTATATGTCTTCAAGACAATGGATGTGTCTTTCAAAGGTATATGCGGAAATAGCCGCTCGTAATCCCGTCGACTCATGACGGTCAGAGCTGATCCTGTATCTAGCTCCATTTTGACTGGGGACCCCGCTATCGTGAGGGTAACCCAAATGGTCTGGTAATCTTCTTTGGCAATTACATTATGTAATTTGAGACAGCTTAGTCTCTTGTTTCCGGAGTCGCTATCGCTCTTCTGGTCTTTGGAGCTACTGTCCGTCATCATTTGTACCTTTCTGTACTTTTCCTTATTGACCTTTTTACTGTCAGCGGATTTCTTTCCAGATCTGCATACACGTGCAATGTGTCCCATCTTTCTGCATTGTCTGCATGCTTTGTCCTTGAACCAGCAGTCCTTCTGGTCATGGGTGAATCTGCCGCAGCGATAACATCTCTCGAAACCCCGTGTCATTTCATGGGTGCCGAAGTCCTGTGGTTTTTGCTGTATCTCTGCAGCTCCTCTTGCTGCTGCTTCGTATGATACAGCCACACTGAAAGCCTTGTCCAGTGTCAAATCTTTCTCAGAAAGTAGTCTTTTCTGTGTTCCTTCGCTTAGGAGACCGCAGACGAATTTGTCTCGTAGAGAATCTGCCAGTCCTGCCCCGAATTGGCAGTGCTTTGACAGCTTTCTTAATTCGGTGAGGTAATCAGCGTTACTTTCATTCTTGTGCTGATTCCTCCTGAAGAATTTGAATCGTTCCGCTATCAGCAGCGGTGTTGGGTTTAAGTGCTCCTGTAAGGTATCAACACTCTCCTTAAAATTCTTGTCCATCGGTTTGGCTGGAGTGATCAAGTTTCGTAACAAGCCGTATGTCCTTGCGCCCATCAGATTTAGAAGTACCGATGCCTTATCATCCGCTACTTCATTCGCCTTGCAATATACCTCCACTCTTTCCACATATGTGGTCCAATCTTCTATATCACTATCGAAAGCAGTAATATTGCCAGTCTTCGGCATCTTGAAAATCTAAAATGGCGCTTCCCGCGCCTTTCCTCCGTCCCCGATGGATCAAAATGGCGCCTCCCGCGTTTTTCTTTCTTCCCCGCCGAGTTAAGATGGCACCTCCCGCGCTTTCCCGCCGCTGCTGTTCTCCGCGGTTCCCGTTGCGACCTGCAGCTTTTCGCGGTATTTCTATTTTTTTTTTAATATATCGCTTCAATGGTTTCTCCGTTACTTGGAGAACCGTTCCTGTCGTGGAGCGGACCCTCTGGGACTTTCCCCTCCCTCTGCTCGGTCCGAACGCCGACCTGCTTTGCAGCACTGGCCGCGCCCGGAGTGCTCCGCCATCTCTCTCTCTCTTTGCTTCTGCTTCCCGACTCGCTGCCCGGCCCCGTTGCAGAGCCACCCGATCGAGCTCTAGCTCGCCGCAGCCCAGGAAGGATCAGTGCACTACCTGCCACCAGCCCGTTTAGCTGGTGAAAGAAGAGTTTTTTTTTCTTGCTTCTGGCTTCGACCTTCGTCTGAGGAATCGATCCCCTTGAGGTGCTGCCGAATTGCAGGTAAGTTCGTTTCTAACTCGTCGCCACTGTTAGATCCATGTGTTAATGGAGACACGGAATGCAGGAGTTGATTCAACAAGTGTTTACTGAACAAAGTCTGGAGGTGAACTAACTACACAAGACACTACACAGGCTTATATACCCGAGTGGTCACTACTGGTACTACAGTATACAGGGGCTTCAAAAACATAATTCCTCTTAAAGGTACATACACTACATCTGGAGTGGCACTTGAACCCATAATCTTCTGGCTCAGAGACCAGAGTGCTACCACTGAGCCAAGGCATGATGCTTCAATCAGGTACATTAGAAATGCTCCATTAGGTCAACTGGTAATTTTCTGGAACCTGTCTGAGGGTAGGTTATCTTTCTAGAATTACTTTTACCTCTATCAATACAAGTGGCACTAATTACAGGTTCTGATAAACAACACTAATGTATGAAGAATCAGTGTATGAATGCTCATCATTTCTTTCAGTCTTTCACTGCTAATGCCATAATACTGTTAACATCTACATAACCATCTTTAGTAATGTACTAACAAACAGTTTTTTTTACAAAAGAATGTTCCTGAGAAGCAATTTCAAGCATGTGTCCACAATTCATTCTGCTAATCAGAATATTAGTGGCATCACAGCAGTCATGATAAAAGTAGTCAAAGGAACATTATAAATTTTGTAATAAAAACAAAAAATGCTGGAAATACTCAGCAGGTCAGGCATCTCTGGAGATGGTCGATGACCATTCATCAAATAAAAGCACAAAGCTCTTACATCCCAGCAGCAGTGATTTTCCTCTTAGTGATGCAGTTTCCATCTCACAACTGCATCTACTGTACCACACAAAAGCACCCCATGTACCGCCTTTGGGCTTACTAATGCTGTTACTACTGAACTAAGAGGAGTTAGAAATGTTTATAAAAACCTTGGCTCAAAATTTTGCATTAATAATGAGTGAGGCTATTAGCACTCTTTCCTTTCTATAGAATGCTAAGCTGAATGGCTTCCCTCAACTGTACCTTTGTAATGAAAAAGACCTTCACCAAAGTAGGTAATTTATCTTTTTTTTAAATTAAAAATGAATCTTTGGTTAGGTCATGTTCCCTTCTGGTTTAGCTTATATAGTCACAATTAAAGATATCTGATTGAGATGCATGATTGGGGCAGATGAATTGCATCAGTCACTGGAACCAGAGGAGAAAAACATTTTGAAGCCATTGTAACTTGACAAAACTTTAAGTGATCAACTTTTGTACCATGTCCTTTGACTTCTGTAACAGTAGGTGCAGCAGTGAATAAGAAGCATCCTGACTTCTGGCAGATATGTGTGACCTTTATCAATTCTTGCAATTTGCTTATGTGCTAGGATGACATTGCTCTCTTTATTTCTCGACTTTATTGTAATAACACATCCTCCTTTACCATTATAAGCAACACCATAGCTCAAGTATTGACAAGTTTATCTGGACAGCAAGCAACAACAACTTGCACTTATATAGCACCTTTAACATGGTGAAATGTCCCAAGGCAGTACATAGGAGAGTTATCAAACAAAATGTGACACTGAGCTACATAAGGAGATATTAGGACAGGTGACCAAAAGCTTGGTCAAAGAGGTAGGTTTTAAGGAGCATCTTAAAGGAGAGAGAGGTAGAGAGGTTTAGGGAGGAGTTCCAGAGCTTAGGGCCCCGACAGCTAAAGGCACGGCCGCCAATGGTGGAGCAATTAAAAGCGGGGATGCGCAAGAGGCCAGAATTGGAGGAATGCAGATATATCAAAGAGTTGCAGGGCTGGAGCAGGTCACAGAGATAGGGAGGGGGCGAGGCCATGGAGGAATTTGAAAACAAGGATGAGAATTTTAAAATTGAGGCATTGCTCAACTGGGAGCCAATGTAGGTCAGCGAGCATAGGGGTGATGGGTGAACAGGATATGGGCAGCAGATTCTGGATGAATTTCAACAAGCTATTTGACACTGGGTACATCACAATCAACACTGAACCTCATCACCTGATGCACTTAAGTTTATGGAGGTTGGAAGATGGGAGACCAGCCATGAGTGCGTTGGAATAGTCAAGTCTAGAGGTAACAAAGGCATGGATAATGGTTTCAGCAACAGATGAGCTGAGGCAGGGCAGAGTCGGGCAATGATACAGAGGTGGAAGTAGGCGGTCTTAAGAAGCTTCCCTCCCCCACAATTCATTTAGCTTTTTCAACTCTAAGAAAACATATATTGTCAGACAAATGGAAAAATTACGACCATCCAAATTCCTCAATCGTAACCCTCCAATCATCATAGAATCATAGCATGGTACAGCACAGAAGGAGGCCATTCGACCTAACATGCCTGTGCCGGCTCTTTGAAAGAGCTATCCAATTAGTCCCACTCCCTGGCTCTGTCCCCATAGCGCTGCAAATGTTTTCCCCTCAAGCATTTTATCCAATTCTCTTTTTAAAGTTATTATTGAATCTGTTTCCACCACCCTTTCAGAAACATAAAAACATAGAAACATAGAAGATAGGAGCAGGAGCAGGCGCAGGCCATTCGGCCGATCGAGCCTGCTCCACCATTCAATGAGATCATGGCTGATCATCCAAACTCAGTACCCTGTCCCTGCCTTCTCCCCATATCCCTTGATCCCTTCAGCCTTAAGAAATATATCTAAATCCTTCTTGAATATATTTAATGAATTGGCCTCAACTGCCTTCTGTGGCAGAGAATTCCACATGTTCACCACTCTCTGGGTGAAGACATTCCTCCTCATCTCTGTCCTAAATGGTTTACCCCTTATCTTTAGACTGTGACCCCTGGTTCTGGACTCCCCCGCCATCGGGAACATCCTTCCTGCATCTTGTCTGTCCAATCCTGTTAGAATTTTATAAGTTTCAATGAGATCCCCTCTCATTCTTCTAAACTCCAGCGAGTATAAGCCGAATCGACCCAATCTCTCCTCATACGTCATTCCTGCCATCCCAGGTATCAGTCTGGTGAATCTTCGCTGCACTCCCTCCATGGCAAGAACATCCTTCCTCATAAGGCGACCAAAACTGCACACAATACTCAAGGTGTGGTCTCACCAAGGCCCTGTACAACTGCAGCAAGACATCCTTGTTCCTGTACTCGAATCCTCTCACTACGAAGGCCAACATACCATTTGCCTTCTTAACCGCCTGCTACACCTGCATGCTTACCTTCAGCGACTGGTGCACAGGTCTCGTTGCACTTCCCCTTCTCCCAATCTATTGCCATTCAAATAATAATCTGCCTTCCTGTTTTTGCCACCAAAGTGGATAACCTCGCATTTATCCATATTATACTGCATCTGCTATACATCTGCCCAATCACCCAACCGGTCCAAATCATACTGGAGTTTCTCGGCATCTTCCTCACAGCACACACGCCCACCCAGCTTTGTGTCATCTGCAAACTTGGAGATATTACATCTAGTTCCCTCGTCTAGATCATTAATATATATTGTGAACAGCTGGGGTCCTAGCACCGATCCCTGCGGTACCCCACTAGTCACTGCCTGCCACTCGGAAAAAGAGCCGTTTATTCCAACTCTTTGCCAGCCAGTTTTCTATCCAAGTCAGTACCTTGTCCCCAATCCCATGTACCTCAACTTTACATGCTAATCTCTTATGCGGGACCTTATCGAAAGCCTTCTGAAAGTCCAAATACACCACATCCACTGGTTCTCCCTTATCTATTCTACCAGTTACATCCTCAAAAAATTCCAGTAGATTAGTCAAGCATGATTTACCTTTTGTAAATCCATGTTGACTTTGTGCGATCCTGTCACTGTTTTCCAAGTGCTCTGCTATTACATCTTTTATAATGGACTCTAGCATTTTCCCCACTACCGATGTCAGGCTTACCGGTCTATAATTCCCCGTTTTCTCTCTACCACCTTTTTTGAATAGTGGGGTAACAGTAGCTACCCTCCAATCCATGGGAGCTGTTCCAGAATCTACAGAATTTTGGAAGATGACCAGCAATGCATCTACTATTTCTAGGGCCACTTCCTTAAGTACCCTCGGATGTAGATTATCTGGCCCTGAGCAGTGCATTCCAGATTGCCAGAACTCGCTGTGTAAAAAAAAAAAATCCTCATCTTGCCTCTAGTTCTTTTGCCAATCACCTTAAATCTGTGTCCTCTGGTTACCGATTCTTCTGCCACTGGAAACAGTTTCTCCTTATTTAGAAAGGGTACAGAATGTTCTCTGGGTGGGAGACGTCAATGTCCATCACCAAGAGTGGCTCGGTAGCACCACCACTGACCGAGCTGGCCACGTCCCGAAGGGCATAACTGCCAGTCTGGGCCTGCAGCAGGTGGTGAGGGAAACAACGCGAGGGAAAAACATACTTGACCTTATCCTCACCAGTCTACTGTCGCAGATGCATCTGTCCATGACAGTACTGGTAGTAGTGTCCACCGCACAGTCCTTGTGGAGACGAAGCCCTGCCTTCACACTAAGGACACCCTCCATCGTGTTGTGTGGCACTACCACCGTGCTAAATGGGATAGATTCAGAACAGATCTAGCAGCTTAAAATTGGGCATCCATGAGGCGCTGTGAGCCATCAGCAGCAGCAGAATTGTATTCCACCACAATCTGTAATCTCATGGCCCAGCATATCCCTCACTCTATCATTATCATCAAGCCAAGGGACCAACCTTGGTTCAATGAGGACTGCAGAAGAGCATGCCAGGAGCATCACCAGGCATAGCTAAAAATGAGGTGCCAAACTGGGGAAGCTGCAGCACAGAACTATATGGATGCTAAACAGCGGAAGCAGCATGCTATAGACAGAGCTAAGCGATCCCACAATCAACAGATCAGATTAAAGCTCTGCAGTCCTGCCACATCCAGTCATGAATGGTGGTGGACAATTAAATAACTAACGGGAGGAGGCTCTATGAATATCACCATCCTCAATGATGATGGAGTCCGGCAGGCGAGTGCAAGAGACAAGACTGAATCCGTTGCAACCATCTTCAGCCAGAAGTGCCGAGTGAATTATCCCTATCGTCTTCTTCCTGAGGTCCCCACCATCATAGAAGCCAGTCTTCAGCCAATTTGATTAATTCCACGCGATATCAAGAAATGGCTGAGCGCACTGGATACAGCAAAGGCTATGGGCCCTGACAACATCCCAGCTGTCATGCTGAAGACTTGTGCTCGAGAACTAGCCGCGCCTCTGGCCAAGCTGTTCCAGTACAGCTACAACACTGGCATCTACCCGATAATGTGGAAAACTGCCCTGGTTATGTCCTGTCCACAAACAGCAGGACAAATGCAATCTGGCCAATTACCGCCCCATCAGTCTTCTCTCAATCATCAGCAAAGTGATGGAAGGTGTCGTTGACAGAGATATCAAGCAGCACTTACTCACCAATAAGCTGCTCACTGATGCTCAGTTTGGGTTCTGCCAGGACCACTCGGCTCCAGACCTCATTACAGCCTTGGTCAAAACATGGACAAAAGAGCTGAATTCCAGAGGTGAGGCGAGAGTGGCTGCCCTTGACATCAAGGCAGCATTTGACCGAGTGTGACATCAAGGATCCCTAGTAAAATTGAAGTCAATGGGAATCAGGGGGAAAACTCTCTACTGGCTGGAGTCATGCCTAGTACAAAGGAAGATGGTTGTAGTTGTTGGAGGTCAATCATCTCAGCCCCAGAATATCGCTGCAGGTGTTCCTCAGGGCAGTGTCCTGGGCCAAACCATCTTCAGCTGGTTCATCAATGACCTTCCCTCCATCATAAAGTCAGAAATGAGTATGTTCGCTGATGATTGCAGTGTTCAGTTCCATTCGCAACTCCTCAGATAATGAAGCAGTCCATGCCTGCATGCAGCAAGACCTGGATGACATTCAGGCTTGGGCTGATAAGTGGCAGGTAGCATTCACGCCACACAGTGCCAGGCAATGACTACCTCCAACAAATGTAAGAAGTCACACAACACCAGGTTATAGTCCAACAGCTTTATTTGAAATCCCAAGCTTTCGGAGCGCTGTTCCTTCGTCAGGTGAAGTGGAGAGATGCATATACACACAGCATATATAGTCAGAGAATACTGCGATGATTACAGGTAATCTTTCTAACTGCCCTTTCTCACACCTCGGCCGAGAGATAATCACAGCAATCAAAGGTGTGAATGGTGTCCAAACAGGTCAGTCAGGAAAACATTACATCAGGTTCTTACAAAGAACAATGAGGTGGGGTCACAAGGGGTCAAATGTTGCAGATGCTGGGGTCTGTATGAAAAACAAAATACAGACAAAAAACATTTTTTTCCCTGGAAATCACAGCAGGTCCAGCCGCATCTGTGCAGAGAGAACAAGCCTACGACGACTCGAGTCTGGATGACCCTACGTCAGGTGGGGTTACATGTAGCATGACATGAACCCAAGATCCCGGTTGAGGCCGTCCTCATGAGTGCGGAACTTGGCTATCAGTTTCTGCTCGATGATTTTGCGTTGTCGTGTGTCTCGAAGGCCGCCTTGGAGAATGCTTACCCGAAGATCGGAGGCTGAATGTCCTTGACTGCTGAAGTGTTCCCCGACTGGGAGGGAACACTCCTGCCTGGCGATTGTTGCGCGGTGTCCGTTCATCCATTGTCGCAGTGTCTGCATGGTCTCGCCGATGTACCATGCTCCGGGGCATCCCTTCCTGCAACGTATGAGGTAGACAACTTTGGCCGAGTCACATGAGTATGTACCATGTACCTGGTGGGTGGTGTCCTCACGTGTGATGATGGTATCTGTGTTGATGATCTGGCATGTCTTGCAGAGGTTGCCGTGGCAGGGTTGTGTGGTGTCGTGGTCGCTGTTCTCCTGAAAGCTGGGTAATTTGCTGCGAACGATGGTCTGTTTGAGGTTAGGCGGCTGTTTGAAGGCAAGTAGTGGAGGCGTGGGGATGGCCTTAGCGAGGTGTTCGTCGTCATCGATGACATGTTGAAGGCTGCGAAGAACATGGCGTAGTTTCTCCGCTCCGGGGAAGTACTGGACGACGAAGGGTACTCTGTTGGTTGTGTCCCGTGTTTGACTTCTGAGGAGGTCTATGCGATTTTTCGCTGTGACCCGTCGGAACTGTCGATCGGCGAGTCGAGCGTCATATCCCGTTCTTACGAGGGCGTCTTTCAGCGTCTGTAGGTGTCCATCTCGTTCCTCCTCGTCTGCTCAGACGAGGAGGAACGCGATGGACACCTACAGACGCTGAAAGACGCCCTCGTAAGAACGGGATATGACGCTCGACTCGTCGATCGACAGTTCCGACGGGTCACAGCGAAAAATCGCATAGACCTCCTCAGAAGACAAACACGGGACACAACCAACAGAGTACCCTTCGTCGTCCAGTACTTCCCCGGAGCGGAGAAACTACGCCATGTTCTTCGCAGCCTTCAACATGTCATCGATGACGACGAACACCTCGCTAAGGCCATCCCCACGCCTCCCCTACTTGCCTTCAAACAGCCGCCTAACCTCAAACAGACCATCGTTCGCAGCAAATTACCCAGCTTTCAGGAGAACAGCGACCACGACACCACACAACCCTGCCACGGCAACCTCTGGAAGACATGCCAGATCATCAACATAGATACCATCATCACACGTGAGGACACCACCCACCAGGTACATGGTACATACTCATGTGACTCGACCAACGTTGTCTACCTCATACATTGCAGGAAAGGATGCCCCGGAGTATGATACATCGGCGAGACCATGCAGACACTGCGACAACGGATACCGCACAACAATCGCCAGGCAGGAGTGTTCCCTCCTAGTCGGGGAACACTTCAGCAGTCAAGGACATTCAGCCTCCGATCTTCGGGTAAGCATTCTCCAAGGCGGCCTTCGAGACACACGACAACGCAAAATCGTCGAGCAGAAACTGATAGCCAAGTTCTGCACTCATGAGGACGGTCTCAACCAGGATCTTGAGTTCATGTCATGCTACATGTAACCCCACCTGACGTAGGGTCATCCAGACTTGAGTCGTCGTTGGCTTGTTCTCTCTACACAGATGCGGCCGGACCTGCTGGGATTTCCAGCAAAAAAAATGTTTTTTGTCTGTATTTTGTTTTTCATACAGACCCCAGCATCTGCAACATTTGACCCTTGTGACCCCACCGCATTGTTCTTTGATGTAATGTTTTCCTGACTGACCTGTTTGGACACCATTCACACCTTTGATTGCTGTGATTATCTCTCTGCCGAGGTGTGAGAAAGGGCAGTTAGAAAGATTACCTGTAATCATCGCAGTATTCTCTGACTATATATGCTGTGTGTATATGCATCTCTCCACTTCACCTGACGAAGGAGCAGCGCTCCGAAAGCTTGTGATTTCAAATAAAGCTGTTGGACTATAACCTGGTGTTGTGTGACTTCTTACATTTGTCCACCCCAGTCCAACACCGGCATCTCCACACCATACCTCCAACAAGCGAGAGTTTAACCACCACCCCTTGACATTCAATGGCATTACCATCGCCGAATCCCCCACCATCAACAACCTGGCAGTCACCATTGACCAGAAACTTAATTGGACGAACCATATAAATAGTGTGGCTACAAGAGCAGGTCAGAGGCTGGGTATTCTGTGGCAAGTGTCTCACCTCCTGACTCCTGAAAGTCGTTCCACCATCTGCAAGGCACAAGCAAGGAGTGTGATGGAATACTCTCCACTTGCCTGGATGAGTGCAGCTCCAACAACACTCAAGAAGCTCGACACCATCCAGGACAAAGCAGCCCGCTTGATTGGCACCCCAACCACCACCTTAAACATTCACTCCCTCCACCACTGGTGTACCGTGGCTGCAGTGTGTACCATCTACAAGATTCACTGCAGCAACTCGCCAAGGCTTCTTCCGCAGCACCTCCCAAACCCGCGACCTCTACCACCTAGAAGGACAAGGACAGCAGGCGCATGGGAACACTTTCACAAAGACTGCGTCGGTTCAAGGCGGCGACTCACCACCACCTTCTCAAGGGCAATTAGGGACGGCCAATAAATGCTGACCTTTCCAGCGACGCCCTCATTCCAGGAATGAATTTTAAAAAACATTCAATTAGATCGAGGCTGATCTGTATCTCAACTGCATTTACCTGCCTTTGTTCTATAACTCTTGAGAACCTTACCTAACAAAAGTCTATCAATCATAGTCCTGAAATTTTCAATTGATCCTGCATCCACAACCTTTTGGGGAGCGAGTTGCAGATTTCCACTAGCCTTTGTGTAGAAAAAGTGCTTCATGATTTCACTCCCAACTTGAACAATTCTCTCTACCTCCCAAGCGTCTGAACTCTCTTTTTCATTGTGATTCTGAACATTCTCTGTGTCTGAACTACTATCTCGCTCCTCTTTCTCTGATGAGATAGTGGGGCTATTTCTGTCAGAGCAGAGAAGGCCAAGAGAAGATTTAATAATGGTTTTTAAAATCATACAGGGTTATGATGGAGTGAATAGGGAATGACTATTTCCTCTGGTTGGGACGTCAGTGATAAAGGATAATCAATTTAAAACTGTCACTAAGGGTGTTACGAGAAACAGTTATTGAAGCATGGAAAACGCATTGTATGTTTTAAAGGTAAATGGATACTTATTTGAATCAGAGGAAGATACAGAGCTATGAGGAGAGCAGGGCAGCGGGATTCATTTTGGATTGCTCTGGCAAAGAGCCGCCATGAAGACAATGGCCTCCTTATGTGCTATAAACTTCTGATTATATGTAAAAAAAAAACTGTTTTTCTATCCACCTTAAATTCCAATTCAAACTATATTTGCTGATGGTGATTAGTCTTTGAGCCTGTGCAGTTTAAAATGGCAAAGAGCAGACATAGGAGCCATGGATACAATAGGCTAAATCTGTGCTGTAAATGTTTACAGTTCATTGGCCTGGAATTTGGGGTGGTAATAACGGTGGCGCCATCAGCACTTGCCGTTATTAATGGGTAAAACTGACAGCAATTTCTGCCATCCGCACGTGCAGTTAAACGCAGAAATTGCTGTCAGAGATACCGTGCTGCTCCACAGGGTGTGCTGTTGCAGTCTTCGCTGATGGAATCAACGCAGAAATCACTGATTTGGCGTGAACTTAAATTAATTAGCCACTATTCTCGCTGTAAAGACCGATGAAAAAGTTAAGCCTTGTTCAATCGGGAGTAACTGAGTTTTTAGCAGCGTACTAAGTCATAAGTACAGCTGAGCAACCTTTCTGCCCCATAAAAATTAATTTTATAAGTGCGGAGTCTCATCCTCTCAGAAGAAAATATAATTGTTGCTGATTTTTTTTTAATTAAATTTTTTAAAGTTTGTGTTTTGCTATTTAAGTTTCTCCCTTAATCCCATGTGTATGTCTCAATCGTTATTTTGCTTTCTGCACAATGATTTAAATGTGATTTATAGTCCTTGCTTTGCTGTCTGTGAGAATTCTTCAATCTGATTGGTTGATCAGCCTGCCAGCTGCCTGCCCTGTTCCTGGATGCCATAGATCCACAATAGAAGGCACCAAATTCAAACTGACGCTAGAAAAGAGGAAGTCTGCGCTCTAGAGCCCGCTAAATCTTTGTGGGCAGCTTTCTTTGGGGTCGAAGGTGAGCATTGTTCCTTCACTGCTGACCGCAAAAGCTGGCCCTCAGTGTCTGAACTGCTGTCTCGCTCTCTCTCCTTATGTACAGAGCTTTTCAATCTCTTGCCCCATGTGACTAAACTTCTATTTCTTCCTACATTTCGGTTTCCACTTCTGCCTGAACATCTCTCCCACTCAGTCTGTCTGAAGTTCTCTTTTGCCCTGTCCGAATCTTTTTACCTTGATCTCTGTCTGAACTTGTCTACTCTGCCTGAACACCTTCTAAACTTTTCTCTCTTGCCCCTCACCCTTTCCCTCCCCTTATTGTTCCCCAGTGCTTCTCAATTTCCTTTTTCCCCCTTTGCCTCCCTCACTGTTTCTCTCATCGTCTCTCCCTCACCGTTGCCACTTGCCTCCTTCATTTTCCCTCTTTATCCTTTTCTTCTCACTCCGCAATGTTACCAGTCTACTTCCTCACCATTCTCTCCTCCGCCTCGCCTCACTGTCTCCCTCTTCCTTCTCCTTCCCACTTCCCCCATCCCCTCATCAAAGGTAAGGTGTTAGCACTAGATGCATTTTGGGGTATAAAGCTGCCAAAAGTCAGTACCTGCTGTCCCAGAGTGCCAGGTTGCGCTGGTTGGATCAGGCTATGGAAATACAAAGCACGGGGTGAGGGAAAGTTGGGCCATGGCTTCTCTCCCAATTTCCATTATAAATCTGCTCCTTTCCTGTTACTCTGTTCATACTAAACGGCTTGAGACTGCAGTGGCAGTATATCTCAGCCTGAAGACCCAGGAATTCAAACGGGTAAAACAAGTGTAGTAGCCTCAACAAATTCACATTTCATATTTGGAAAAAATGGTTTGCTCCAGGATGTCCACCCCTGATGAAGCAAAATCACATGGTACCACACAGAGCATCAGTGTAAAAAATGGGTGATGCAAAGCTTCATATGCTGAATCACAAGGAAAATCATCTTTCAGATTAGTGTATCACATGAGTTGCATATAAGAAACCAAGGAGAAGCAGAAATACAAGCTGGGAGAGTTGGCAATCTGTTGCAAGAGGCAGATATATCTTTAGAGGGAAGACAGAAGGAGCAGACAGTAGACAAAATGATTGAAAATGGGTTGATGTGATCATAAATGATTTACAAAAGCTCCACAAGTGACACAATGCATTAAATGTACGTATATATAGTACACCCAGCATATAGTACAAATAATTTTTCGTGTGTCACTGGACAGCAGTGGGCTCCTGAGTTTGAATCACTGTTTTGCTTTGAATTTTATTGGATATTATGTGTCCTTCCTCCAATTCAACACTAAATTAGTAGCCTCACCTATAAAAGTCATACAAATGACTGGCAGGGCACATACAAATGACACATTGATCAAAGAAGAGGCATTCTTCTGAGATTGTGGTGCATTGCTGGGATAGGATCTTTATTCTGCATCTGGGCACCTTGAACCTGAACTTGGAGAGTTCGCGTTGGCAGTGAATGACAAAGCTGGAAAAGTTTTCATTCCCTTTCACCTTAAGCCCACCAAAATTAATGACATTTAACTGTAATTTCCAATGTTTACAGTGACAGAACAAGACCTGAATCATCTGACTATTTAGGTGCTGTGTTCTAATAAATGCATGCAACTCTAGCTCTACACAGCAGGTGATTTCATGCGGTCAAGGAACCTTTACTTGTAATACAATAGCCTTGTATGATGAACACGGTGATTAACTCAAAAACACAGCTTAGTGTGGTGCAGTATGAAGGGCTGCACTCTATCTAACATCCGTTTAGCGTTCTGTGTAACTCACATCTCATCAAAAAATAGGCGAATGGTCCCGGACATTGAATGTGAGATATAATTAAATAAACAATGCCAAATGTCAAGAGATTTCTTGTTGTGGATGAAATGAATAAAACTGCTACTTTTTTCTTTTAGTTTACAACCTTAACAAAAGAAAACAGATGCGCTTTCAACTAACAGGAGTAAATAAGCAGCTATTGGACAACAAAAGGAAAATAAATGACCATTAAATGGCTGAAAGGCATCAACAAGCATTCTAAGTTTCTATCTATGTTGAGCAATGTGATCTAACTTCACTCCGTCTCAGAAATTCAGGACAAGGGTAAAATTTAGGTGGTAAGGGCAAGTTAGTTATACTTAACATTTTTGAAGAACCCTCAACCATGTCTTCTTCATCTTGAGGTTTGGGTTCTCTAATGCTCTCCTCGCATAAACCCATTGTTGTATCCGTGTGTTAATGGAGACACGGAATGCAGGAGTTGGGTTCACAGGTGTTTACTGAACAAAGTCTGGAGGTGAACTAACAGATACAAGACACTATACAGGTTTATATAGCCCGAGTGGCCATTACCAGCATTACAGTACACAGGGGCTCTTAAAGGCACATATACCACACCCATCACAGACTTTAACTAATCCAGAACCCTGAGAGCCTCACTTGCTCAAAGGTGACGTTAGCCCCATCCTTGTCCAGCTTCCAATACCTCAGTGCATCAGCTTCATGAATCTGGTCTTCATTTTCAAATCTCTTCATTACCTCACCCAGCCATAATTGGGAGATCTTCCAGAGCCATGCAGCTCAGCTCAGTCTCTTACCTGGATTACTGTTCCTTTCTTAATTCTTCTGCTCCACCATCAAAGGCTAATGTTTCATTACATACTTGCCCACTGGAACTCTCACAAAACCACTCGTCCTTGCCACCTTTCTCCAGCCCTCAAAAGCCTCCATACAACCTGGGGTAGATTTTCATCTTCGCTGCCTGGTGGAGCAGATCAACTACCCTTTATAGAACATGTCTGTTTTTCATTCTGCTAGATTCCTGCCCAGGTGAAGACAGCAAAAATCCTCTCTCTATCTCTTCAGTGTATTTTTGCTCTTCACTCCCCCCACCAATATCTTCAGTTCCTGCTCAAAGTTTATTTCCCTGACCCTTGTAAAAATGACATTTTTGCAGCATCAAGGTTTGCATATTCACTGTAACCAGTAACTCTGGTTATCCAGGGTCAAACTTCGAGACAGATATGGCTGTAATCACATGAAAAGGTTTTATTTAGAAGAGCAAGCAGCAATTCACAGTGAGCCTTTGTAGAGCAGCTCTTTCCTTTGTACATTATTCTTGTGAGAAAAGGTACATTTAAAAAAGTTAATTTCACCAATTAGCAGCACTGGAAATGCTGTATCAGCAGCTCTAACTAACAAATGCATTTGTGGTACAACAACTCTGCATTGAGAAGTTATATAAATGCAAGTTCATTGTTTACCCTGCCCCCAGGTCTCCACTTCAAACATTTTGATTTAGATTGAAAATATTTTTGGGAAAACTCTACAATTATTTGAACATTATTATGTTGGGCCGTATTTTCCAATTGGAGGCTTCCCGCGTGCGGAGGCCTCCGATCTGGAAAAAATCTACGCACTTACCTTAGGCTCCCGAGGTGCGTATAGTTCCACTTCTGGGCCTCTCCAACTCGAAATGTGCAGGGCCCACGTATCCCAGAGGTGCATGCGGTTCGCAAGCGTCCCTGGGATCACGTGGGCCATGGGGAGCCAATCAAAGAAGGGAATCTCCCTTCATACACTTGACAGATAGACCTGACAAATATATGAATGGAGATCACCCCAAAAACACTTTAAAACATTAAATAAATTTTTAAAAAACATCACATTTTCAAAATTAGCTAAAATTACAATAAATTAAATATTTTAAACAAAAATTAAATTAAAAAAAATAAAGTTTTTTACGGGGCTAAAAATAAACTTACCTTTTTAAAAGTATTTTTAAATGATAAATGAGTGAAATAAAAAAAAAATCTTTTTTCAAATCTTATGCTAGTAAAAGCTGGCCTTATGCCTGCTTTTACCAAGCGTACGATTTCTAAGGGTTTTCTGCAGGCGGAGGTGCTCCAGAGAGCGGAACTATCTGCCTACAGAGGCCCTTCTCCAGGGCAGGCGTCCGATCTGTCAAGAGCATGCCTGAAACCGGCATTTCCGATGTCCCTGCGGATGTGTACACAGCTCATGCACACCCGTAGGGATCGGAATATCCTGCCCATTGTTAATAAAAAATTGCTTTGACACTTCAAAGTAATTCAATATTTCTATTGATCTTGTTTGCCCATAGTAAGTTATTTTTTTCTAATGATCACCCTTCCATTTACAAAAAAGCTAACATTTCTGTTTGAGTTCTCCATGGTAAAGAGAATTTGATCCCACCAGAATTAAATGTGTAACCAAAGATATTTACTACAAAGCTGTTGAACACAAATTGATCGAACAAATTGGGACCAAATAACTTGCAAAAATGGCACAGCAAGGAATTTGTGTAGGTCCTGGTCACCAATCAATGATTGGATATGAGGCTAGAAGGAGTGGTGTCCAAATTTGCAGATGATACTAAAATAGAAGGCATAGCAAATCATTCTGAGAACCAAAGAAACCTGCAAGGGGATATTGATAAAATGGTGGAATGGGCAAAAAAAGTGTTAGATCGAATTCAATGTTTTGTAGTAGATTTTGGCAAGCGACGCACATATTCCAAGAATGAATTTTAAAAATTGGTTCACCAGACATTAAAAGCAGCACCTCAAGTGGATAAGGTCATTTAAAAAAACCGAACAATACTGTTTTTTATGGCAAGAGATATAGGGGGAGAAATTCAGTATTGCCCTGTTTGGGGCGTAACGGGCGGGCACAAAACACAAATTATCACCACCTACTGGTAAATTGGCCTGGTTCGCCCCACAGACACACTGGCGCCGGTCAGCTCTTAAACGGGAGGGTCGATCTGGACTTGCAGCCACACCCTGCGCTTCGGAGCGCTGAATCTCGGCCTGGACAGACCTGTTGCCACATCCATAAGCCAAGGGCCATGGAGAGGGCCAGGGAGCGAGCGCAGCGGTGCAGCGAGGGGGCCTTGGAGGTTCTGGTTGGCGCGGTGGAGCGCAGGCGATCTCTCCTGTACTCGGACAGTAGCAGGAGGCCGCTGCCCAGCGAATATCGAAAAGCTTGGAGGGAGGTGGCTCACAGAGTGACCTCCAGCAGCATGGTGCCAAGGACCCCTGTGCAATGCAGGAAGAAGTTCAACGACCTCACTCAGGTCGTCAGGGTGAGTGCCCTTTTCAGAATCCTCTTCATCGCTGCATGTGCACCTCACTTTATGGCCAAAGGGTCCTGAAAGCCCCAATGCCCAGCCCTCATCCAACACCTATGGCCCTTTCAGGAAACTCACACACACTTTCAGCACTTTACACACTGTAAGGGCTATTCGAACATGGGAGGCATTGCAGCCAAGATCAGGGCTGCACACTGTAAGGGCTATTCGACCATGGGAGGCAGTGCAGCCAAGATCAGGGCTGCACACTAAGGGCTATTCGACCATGGGAGGCAGTGCAGCCAAGATCAGGGCTGCACACTGTAAGGGCTATTCGACCATGGGAGGCATTGCAGCCAAGATCATGGCTGCACACTGTGCTCAGAGCCCGTCCTTTCTCTTGCAGGGCAAGCTGGCGCATAACAGGAGGCAGCAGCAACGGACCGGGGGAGGCCAGCCTCACCTTCAAGCCCTGACCGATCTGGAGCAGCGAGTCCAGCGGATTATGGCAGGCCGGATGATTGGCGCCGTCGCCACTGTAGATGCCGACCCTGTTATGGACAGCAATGGTAAGGTCATCACCTTATTGACCTCTCTCCTTCCACTTGTTCCTCACACCAGCATCCTTTGCCACCTTTGAGCCAAATCAGTACATTGCAGCACTCATGCCTCCCTTGCTGCCACCCGGTCCTCACGCTAAAGCCACTCTTGTACCTCCCTGCTTTCAGGTGCTGCTTCGCCAGGTGAGGAGGCGGGCCCTCAAGTTGCCACGGTGAGTGATTCTGAAGGCAACGACGAGGAGGAAGCCGGACCATCAGTGCCACCCTCAGCCGAGGCAGCCCATGGCCATAATGGGGACTCGTCTTCCCTGGAGGGGAGCGGGGGGGGGGGAATGGTCTGATGAGGGTGAAGCTCCAGGACCCAGCGGCCTGCAGCAACGCGAGGGGGGTAGGGAAGCTCGGCGGCCTTCTCCCCGGAGGGAGAGTCTGACCTCGAGTCCTGCTACAGCGAGCGCAGAGGAGGTGCGGCTACTCGCTGAAATGAGCACCCAGGCGGAGCAAAGGCACACTGAGCTCATGGCTGCAGTGGCAAGGATGCCCGAATCCATTGAGACACTGGCAAGGAGTGTCCAGGACTTCGGCGCAGCACAGGCAAGGAGTCTCCAGGACTTCGGCGCAGCACAGGCAAGGAGTCTCCAGGACTTCGGCGAAGCACAGGCAAGGAGTCTCCAGGACTTCGGCGCAGCACAGACGGCTGCCACGCAATTGCTTAGTGCTGCAATGCAGTCAGTGGCTGGTCTCATGCAGACGTAGATTAAGGCCACACGAGCACTGACTGCTGCCACCCTCGCTGGATCGGGCAGGATTCACCGGGGCCCTCATCGCGCCGCAGCAGGCCAGCAATCTGTGCTGCAGCAGATTGCTCCGCATGCTGCAGTGCTGCCCCGTGGGAGTGCCAGTGTGTCGGCCAAACAGGGAGATGCTGTCCTCTCTCATGATGACAGCATTCCTGCTGCCACCACTGTCACTTCTCCACTGCAGCTGCCACCACCTGTAGGACAGACTGCTGCCGCCCATGCTGAGTTGGAGCAGTCAGCAGCCGGGCCCTCCAGGCCCAGAGCTGGTCCAGGCCGTCCCTCAAGGGCATCTGCAGTCTCAGCTTGTGATACTAAGCAGCCTTCCCCCAGCCACTGGGGTCCCATTGCGGAGGAGCTGCAGGGTGGGAAGGGGACAATCTCGCAAGTGAAGCAGATCACCCTTGAAGGGCAAAAAGTAGGTGTGGCAAAATGTTGTTAATTGTTTAATTGAAGGCCGAGGATCGTGGTCATATTTTTGTTACTGTTTTGGTCATTGTCTCCAGGTTGTGAGAGCCAGTTATGTGCCTGACTTTTTTGTTCTCTCTGTTATTTTGTCATGCGGGAAGGGCACACAGTTTGTTAAATAAAGAAGTGTCTTTATTCAGAATGTGCATGTTTGCTATTTGAACTATTTGTTGCCTTGACCGGCTTAGGGGTTGCAGCACGGTTCCATTCAGGTTCTTTGAATGGCAGAAGCCATTCCCTCAGAGGGGGCCTAGAACCGACTTGCTATAAGCCGCTGACAGACGGCCCTTGCTCTTTGTGCCTCCCTCCCGTCTTGGTGCTGCTGCTCCTCCTCCTCCGCTGGTGCTCCAATGTCTGGTGGCAGTGGCTGAGTCCTGAGGATTGCCAGGTTATGCAGCATGCAGCACACAACAGCGAAATGGGAGACTCGCTCAGGTGAGTACTGAAGGGCTCCTCCGGAATGGCCCAGACAGCAGAACCGTTGCTTGAGCACGCCGATTGTGTGCTCAATGATGTTCCTGGTAGCTTGATGGCTCTCATTGTATCGTTCTTCAGCAGGGGTGCTGGGCGCATGGGGCGGGGTCATCAGCCAGGTGCACAGAGGATAGCCCTTGTCCCAGAGAAGCCAGCCTCCTGGGTGAGCCGGGGCCTCGAAAAGGTCTGCCACAGAAGTCTGGCACAGGATGAAGGTGTCGTGGCTGCTGCCTGGAAAGCGGGCATTGACAGCGACTATCAGCTGTCTGTGGTCACAAGCCAACTGGACGTTCAACGAATGGAACCCCTTCCGGTTGCGGTAATCCTCGGCATTCTCTTGCGGCGCCCGCAAAGCCACATGCGTGCAATCAATGGCGCCCTGGACCATGGGGAAGCCCTCTATTATTGCAAAGCCCATTGCGCGCTCTTGCTGCTTGTCCGGGGTCATGGGGAAGGAGATAGACTGACGTCTCCTTTTAAAGAGGGCATTCGTGACTTGAAGGATGCAGCAATGCACCGCGAACTGGGAGATATTGGCAATGTCCCCAGTAGTGGATTGAAAGGAGCCGGTGGCATAGAAGTTGAGAGCCACTGTGATCTTCACTTCCACCGACAGTGACGTCCTGCTCCTCAGTTGAGGCTGCAGATCTGGCTGAAGTAGGTGGCAGAGCTCAGCGACCACCTCCTTGCTGAATCGCAGCCTCCGAAAACACTGCTCCGCAGACATATTGAGGTATGAGAACTGTTGGCGGAAAACCCTGGGATGGTAAGGTCTCGTGTGCCGACACCTGTTGGCCCTCCTCCGTCTGGCCATGATTGGCACTCTCTCTCGGCGTCTCTGTGCCCTCTCAATGTAATGGAGAAGCCCAACGTTCCCACCCATTGCAGCCCCCATAGTATGTGGCCACTCAAGGTTATGCCGGTGAAAAAGCAAACCAACTACAAAGTTCTGGGCCGAAGCCAGAAGTACCTCTGCGAGCGCTGACTCAATGCAGAAATCTCTCTCCCTTTGTCTCTCTGCAAATCTCTCTCTCTCTCTCTCAGGAGTGGTCCAAAAATGGCTACCACAAAGAAGCCAGGAAGAGCCCCCTTTAAATAGCGCCACCCCAGCCCCACAGTGACTGGGAACCGTTCCAGTCAACCAGTCGTTGGGAGCGACAGGCGGAAAGGAGGGGGGCGCCACTGAATTTCCGGTTTGGGGCGCCCCAAGGGCGTTGCACCATGAAATGACGTCAGGATCTGCGTGCGCAGCTGAGCGGGTGTTGCGGTTTAGTGCCGCCGCTAAATGTCCGCTCAATTTCGCGAGAGGCGCAGGTCTCGCCGCGCCCGGGCGCTAGCTGGCTCACGCCCCACTTATCGCCCTCTTAAGGCGCTAACAGGTGGCGCAACCAACTGAATTTCTCCGCCATAGAATTTAAAAGTCAGAGATGTAGTGGTCAATTTAAATAAAGCCTTAGTAAGACCACAGTTGGAGTACTACTGTGTGCAACTTTGGACTCCACACTACATGTTGAGACAACAGAGAGGCTCTACAGTGCGGATTCACTAGGATGCTGCCTAGTGAGAGGAAAGACTTGAAAAAGTAAGGCTAATTTCTTTACAACAGAGATTAATGGGTGAACTGGTGTTTAAAATCATGAAGAGATGGGGCAAAGTAGATAGTAGAAGGAAAAGGGTGAAAGGGATATGGGAACCAGAGTGAGCATGTGGGATTAGGACCACCAAACTTGTGGTGGATAAACACCAACACAGACAGTTTGGTCTGAACGCCCAGGTTCCTGTGTTGTAAGTTATATGTTTCAGTAATGTCATGGAGCTATGTGAAGTTTGCAGCTGTCTTTTGAGCACTCTAATTGTTACAAAAACATATTTTAACTAGTGCTAGCATATAACCTTACTTCTGAGCACCAATAATAAGCACAGTCCCCAATTCAGTTCTTTCCTAATGGACAATTTTAAAAGATTCATATTTACAATAGCCAGAAGATAAAAATTTAGCGAGCTCAACTGGCAGCTGTTGAATTATAAGGTGTTTGGAGCTTTGGCTGAGGCATTTCTGTGGAATGAGTGAAATATGGGAAATTATAAACAGACCTAAGCACCTGTGGAGAACAGTCTGACCTTGCTGAGTGTTTCCAGCATTTTCTGTTCTTAAGCCAGCTTGTACACTGGCCATAAATATGGCTTAATCAGTATGGATTTATAAAGATTGGCTGGTGCAGTACTGTCAAATAATTATCTAAACAGTGCCACTAAAAACAAAAATTAAAGCAAGAAACCTTGCCACAAGAAAATGCCTAATTTTTCAGACAGCCATTAATGCATCAGTTTGGTCCCTTAGCGGCTGAGACAGGAGAAATTATTATGGGGAATAAGGAAATGGCAGAAATGTTAAACAAATATTTTGTATCTGTCTTCACAGTAGAAGACACAAAAAGCATACCAAAAATGGTGGAGAACCAAGGGTCTAATGAGGGTGAGGAACTAAACATAATATAAGTAGAGAAAAAGTACTAGAGAAACCAATGGGGCTAAAAGCCGACAAATCCCCTGGACCTGACAGCCTACATTCTAGGGTTCTAAAAGAGATGGCTGAAGAGATAGTGGATGCATTGGTTTGATCTTCCAAAATTCCCTAGATTCTAGAATGGTCCCAGGGAATTGGAAGGTCTGCTATTCAAGAAAGGAGGGAGAGAAAAAACAGGGAACTACAGGCCAGTTAGACTGACATCAGTCATCGGGGAAATGCTGGAATCCATTGTTAAAGAAGTGGTATCAGGGCACTTAGAAAATCATTAACATGATTAGACAGAGTCTACATGGTTTTATGAAAGGGAAATCATGTTTGACAAATTTATTAGAGTTTTTGAGGATGTAACTAGCAGGGTAGATAAAGGGGAACCAGTGGATGTAGTATATTTGGATTTCCAAAAGGCATTCGATAAAGTGCCACATAAAAGGTTATTAAACAAGATTAGGGCTCATGGGGTTGGGGGTAATATAGAACCATTTGTCAGCTGTGGCTCAGTGGGTAACGCACTCACCTCTGAGTCAGAAGGCTGTGGGGTCAAGTCCCACTCCAGGGACTTGAGCACATAAAAAAGCTAGGCTTGGCACTCCAGTGCAGTGCTGAGGGAGTGCTGCACTGTCGGAGGTGCCGTCTTTCGGATGAGACGTTAAACCAAGGACCGGTCTGCTTTCTCAGGTGGACGTAAAAGATCCCATGGCACTATTTTGAAGAAGAGCAGGGGAGTTATCCCTCAACCAATGTAACAAAAAAAGAGATTATCGGGTCATTATCACATTGCTGTTTGTGGGACCTTGCTGTGCGCAAATTGGCTGCCGCTTTTCCCACATTACAACAGTGACTCCACTTCAAAAATATTTCTTTGGCTGTAAAGCGCTTTGAGATGTCCAGTGGTCGTGAAAAGCACTATATAAATGCAAATCTTTCTTTCTTTCATGGATAGAGGATTGGTTAACGGACAGAAAACTAGCAGGCTGTAACTAGTGGGGTGCCGCAAGGATCAGTGTTGAGGCCGCAGCTATTTACAATCTATATTAATGGCCTAGATGAAGGGACCAAGTGTAATGTATCCAAGTTTGCTGACGATACAAAGTTGGGTGGGACAGTAAGCTGTGAGGATAACACAAAGATTCTGCAAAGGTATATAGATAGACTAAGTGAGTGGGCAGCAAGGTGGCAGATGTAGTATAATGTCGGGAAATGTGAGGTTATTCATTTTGGTAGGAAGAATAGAAAAACAGAATTTTTTAAATGGTGAGAAACTTTCAAATGTTGGTGTTGAGAGAGATTTGGGCGTCCTCGTGCAAGAAACACAGAAAGCTAGCATGCAAGTACAGCAAGCAATAAGGAAGGCAAATGGCATGTTGGCCTTTATTGCAAGGGAGCTGGAGTATAAGAGTAAAGAAGTCTGGCTACAATTGTATAAGACCTTGGTGAGACCACACCTGGAGTACTGTGCACAATTCTGGTCTCCTTATCTAAGGAAGGCTGTACTTGCCTTGGAGGCAGTGCAACGAAGGTTCACTAGATTGATTCCTGGGATGAGAGGGTTGTCCTATGATGAGAGATTGTGTAGAATGGGCCTATACTCTCTGGAGTTTAGAAGAATGAGAGGTGATCTCATTGAAACTTACAAGATTCTGAAGGGGATTGACAGGGTAGATACTGAGAGGTTGTTTCCCCTGGCTGGAGTGCCTAGAACTAGGGGGCATAGTCTCAGGATAAGGGGCAGGCCATTTAAGGCAGAGATGAGGAGGAATTTCTTCAGAGGGTTGTGAATCTTTGGAATTCTCTGCCCCAGAGGACTGTGAATGCCGAGTCATTGAGTATATTCAAGGCTGAGATAGATAGATTTTTGGACCGTAGAGGAATCAATGGATATGGAGATCAGGCGGGAAAGTGGAGTTGAGGTCGATGATCAGCCATGATCTTATTGAATGGCGGAGCAGGCTCGAGGGGCTGTATGGCCTACTCCTGCTCTTATTTATTCTGTTCTTATGTTCAATATCCACTGACTAGGGCAGATTAACCGGAACATTTATACAGGAAACTTTGGTTTATCCGGAGGTTGTATGTCCGGAATACTCGATCTAACGGCAAAAATCAGGAGCCGTTTTCTGTAAGTTTTTTGAGTTCTCGTTCTTTTTTTTCCCCAGTCAGGCACTGCAAGGTCTGTAGCTATAGCAACAGCTTCAACTAGAGACGCTTGCAGCTGCAGCCGACTCTTTAGAAGCTGTTGCTAAGCAACAGTGCTTGTTGTCAGATAAGGAGATGAAAACCTCCGTATGCTTCAACATTAACTTTGTATGTCCGGCAGTTTTGATAGATCGGCAACACGCCGGTCCCGTCGGTGCCGGATATCACAAAGTTTCCTGTAGTAAAATTTAGCTGAAGATGTTTTCAAAATAAAAGTAACCCACCACTAATTTGATTTTTTTCTGTAAAGATGGACATTAGTCTTTCACCTCTTTGCCCAGAGTTCTATCCCAGCACAGAATGATTGGATGAAGTCTTTTCCGTTGGGGTCTGTAAGGGCTCGATATGAAATGTGTTTTGATAGTCTCATGGCATCAGGTCAAACATGGGCAAGGAAGCCTTCTGATTACCACCTACCGCCCTTCATCAGCTGATGAATCAATACTCCTCCATGTTGAACACCACTTGGAAGAAGCACTGAGGGGAGCAAGGGCACAGAAAGTACTCTGGGTGGGGGACATCAATGTCCATCACCAAGAGTGGCTCGGTAGCACCACTACTGGCCGAGCTGGCAGAGTCCTGAAGGACATACCTGCCAGACTGGGCCTGTGGTAGGTGGTGAGAGAACCAACACGAGAGAAAAACATACTTGACCTTATCCTCACCAATCTACCTGTCGCAGATACATCTGTCCATGACAGAATTGGTAGCAGTGACCACCGCAGAGTCCTTGTGGAGATGAAGTCCCGTCTTTACACAGAGGACACGCTTCATCATGTTGTGTGGCACGACCATCGTGCTAAATGGGATAGATTCAGAACAGGTCTAGGAGTTCAGAACTGGGCAGCTATGAAGCGCTGTGGATCATCATCAGCAGCAGAATTGTATTCCACCACAATCTATAACCTCATATCCCTCACTCTACCATAACCATCAAGCCAGGGGGCCAACCCTGGTTCAATGAGGAGTGCAGAAGAGCATGCCAGGAGCAGCACAAAGCGTACCTGAAAATGAGGTGTCAACCTGGGGAAGCTGCAACACAGGACTACATATATGCGAAATCCCACAATCAACAGATCAGATCAAAGCTCTGCAGTCCTGCCACATCCAGTCGTGAACGGTGGTGGAAAATTAAACAACTAATGGGAGGAGGAGGTTCCATGAATATCCCCATCCTCAATGATGGCGGAGTGCAGCACGAGTGGAAAAGACAAGGCTGAAGTGTTTGCAACCATCTTCAGCCAGAAGGGCCAAGTGGATGATCCATATCGGGCTCCTTCTGAGGTCCCCATGATCACAGATGCCAGTCTTCAGCCAATTCGATTCACTGCACGTGATATCAAGAAACGGTTGATGCACTGGATACAGCAAAGGTTATGGGCCCTGATAAAATCCCAGCTGTCCTGCTGAAGACTTGTGCTCCAAAACTAGCCGCGCCTCTAGCCAAGCTGTTCCAGTACAGCTACAACACTGGCATCTATCTGACAGCGTGGAAAACTGCCCGGGTATGTCCGGTTCACAAAAAGCAGGACAAATCCAATCCGGCCAATTACCGCCCCATCAGTCTACTCTCAATCTTCAGCAAAGTGATGGAAGGTGGCTTCAACAGTCCTATCAAGTGGCACTTACTCACCAATGCTCAGTTTGGGTTCCACCAGGACCGCTCGGCTCCAGACCTCATTATAGCCTTGGTCTAAACATGGACAAAAGAACTGAATTCCAGAGGTGAGGTAAGTGACTGCCCTTGACATCAAGGCAGCATTTGATCGAGTGTGGCATCAAGGAGCCCTAGTAAAATTGAAGTCAATGGGAATCAGGGGGGAAACTCTCCACAGGCTGGAGTCAAACCTAGCACAAAGGAAGATGGTTGTGGTTGTTGGAGGTCAATCATCACAGCCCCAGGACATCACTGCAGGAGTTCCTCAGGGCCATTTCTTGGCCGAACCAACTTCAGCTACTTCATCAATGACCTTCCCTCCAACATAAGGTCTGAAGTGGGGATGTTCGCTGATGATTGCAGTGTTCAGTTCCATTCGCAACTCCTCGGATAATGAAGTAGTCCATGCCCGCATGCAGCAAGACCTGGATGACATTCAGGCTTGGGCTGATAAGTCGCAAGTAACATTCGCGCCACACAAGTGCCAGACAATGACCATCTCCAACAAGCGAGAGTCTAACCACTATCCCTTGGCATTCAATGGCATTACCATTGTCGAATCCCTCACCATCAACAGCACCTCCCAAACCCGTGACCTCTACCACCTAGAAGGATAAGCGCAGCAGGCACATGGGAACACCATCACCTCCAAGTTCCCCACCATCCTGACTTGGAAATAGATCGCCGTTCCTTCATCGTCGCTGGGTCAAAATCCTGGAACTCCCATCCTAACAGCACTGTGGGAGTACCTTCACCACATGGACTACAGGGGTTCAGGAAGGCGGCTCACCACCACCTTCTCATGGCCAATTAGGGATGGGCAATAAATGCTGGCCGTGCCCACGTCCCAAGAACAAATTTTAAAAAGTTGCTGCATTTCCCATTCCTGTCACATTGGTGCAGTAAGTGCACTCCTCTGACATTGGGGCAGAATTGAGGTAGGTTTACTCTTCATGTGATGGTACGATACTTGACCTGGAGTACTTGATGCTCTCCCGAATCCCCCCCAAAAATGTTAGAGTAGGTAAGTTTAATCATACTCTTGTGAATGTTTTTTTCTTTTATTACGTTACGAACCTTATTTCCAGTAGTAAGAGCGCAACTTAATAGGGAACCCACGATGGCAGCCAAAAGGAATGTCAAATACTTTGAGCCATTTGACTGGTTGACCATTTGTATATATTGCTAGTTGTTCATTTTCTTTCGTTGTTTTTTGAACTTAGTGATTAGATGTTTTCGTTGGTGATTGGCTCATTACGTGTCCTGTTGTGATTTGTTGCAATTTTTAAAGACAATCAAGCAGAAGTGTAACATTAAAAATTGCAAAGAGAAATGTGTGACACCTACGTTTAACAAGATTAAAACATGGGAATATGATGTTGTCGCGATAATGGAGACCTGGCTCAAAAACGGGTAGGATTGGGTACTAAATATTCCTGGATATAAAGGGGGAAAAATTCGGTATTGCCCCATTTGGGGCGCTATTATCGGCCGGGCGCAAAGTTTAGCGCCTGGCACTAATTATCGCCTCCGACAGCAAACTTGGCTTTTATTGCCCCTGAAAGTGATTGGAGCGCTAAATCAGGCGCTACACACCTCTCTTAAGGTGCTAAGGCCGAGGAGTGAGGCGCTACCTCACAGCGCTGGCGAAGCTCATGTGATTTCAGTCAGCAATGGAACATAGACACACTGGCGCTGGCCAGTTCTTAAAGGGGAGTTCTGACGAATGGTCATCGACCTGAAACATTAAATCTGTTTCTCTCTTCACAGATGCTGCTTGACCTGCTGTCTTTCTCCTGCACTTTCTGTTTTTATCTTAAAGGAGAGGGTTGATCTTGCTCTCCATCCACATCCTGCTCATTGCAGCCTTGAATCTCGGCCTGGAGAGACCTGTAGATCAAATCTGCCGGAAAGAACAACGGAGAGAACCAGGGGAAGAGCTCAGAGTGCAGACCCCATAGTCTCTTCTAAATCGATACAAGGGCAAATCAAAACCAACCTGCAAAGTGCTGCTCAGTACCCAAAACTCCTTCACACAGCGTTGAATCTCTCCAGAAGTCTCTCTCTCAGAATGCATGGTGCAAAAATGTCACCGACAAAAAAAGGCAGGAAGTGGTCGCCTTTAAATAGCGCTCCCCTAGTCCCTTTCTGACAGCATAACGCCCCCCTCAACCTGTCGTTGCTAGCGGCAGGCGGTAAGGCAGTGGGCGCCACTGAATTTCCGGTCCGGGGCGCTACGCACTCAACTGACATTACAATCTGCCGGTGCAGGAGATCGTGGCGGTAGTGTTTAGCGAGCAGCAAAATGTCTAGTTAATTTCGCGAGCGGCACAAACATCGCTGCGCCTGGGCGCTAGTTGCTTTGCGCCCCACTTGGCACCCTCTTAAGGCGCTAGCGGGAGGTGCAAACAACTGAATTTTTCCCCCAAGGTCTTCAGGAAAGAAAGGAGGCGAGCTGGCAGTATTGATTAAGGAGAATGTTACAGTGCTGGAGAGAGAGGATGTCCTGGAGGGGTCAAGGACAGAATCTATTTGGTTAGAGTTAAGAAACAACAGAGGTGCCATTACACTACTAGGTGTATTCTATCGGTCACCTACTAGTGGGAAGGATATAGAGGAGCAAATTTGTAGGGAAATTACAGAGAGGTGCAACAACTATAGAGTAGTGATAATGGGCGACTAAAATTATCCTAATAGTAATAGTGCAGAGAGGGGGAAGAATTTCTGAAGCGTGTATGGGTAGAATTGAGAAATACTAAGGGGAAAAAAACGTTAGTGGGAGTGGTTTATAGACCTCCAAACAGTAAGGCGGAGGTTGGGGATGGCATTAAAAGAGAAATTAGAGAAGCGTGCAATAAGGGCACAGCAGTCATCATGGGTGACTTTAATCTACATATAGATTGGGCCAACCAAATTAGTAACAATACTGTGGAGGAGGAATTCCTGGAGTGTTTACGGGATGGTTTCCTGGACCAATATGTCGAGGAACCAACCAGAGATCAGGCCATCTTAGACTGGGTATTATGTAACGAGAAAGGATTAATTAGCAATCTTGTTGTAAGAGGCCCCTTGGGTCGGAGCAATCATAATATGATCGAATTCTTCATTAAGATGGAGAATGAAGTAGTTGACTCGGAGACTAGGGTCCTCAATTTAAATAAAGGAAACTATGATGGTCTGAGGAGCGAGTTGGGTAGAATTGATTGGGGAATGGCACTCAAAGGGTTGACGGTGGATAGGCAATGGCAAACATTCAAAGACCGAATGGATGAACTACAGAATTTGTTCATCCCAGTTTGGCATAAAAATAAAACAAAAAAGGTGACCCAACCGTGGCTAACAAGGGAAATTAGGGATAGCATAAGGTCCAAGGAGAGGGCATATAAATTGGCCAGAAAAAGCAATAATCCTAAGGATTGGGAGCAGTTTAGGATTCAACAAAGGAGGACAAAGGGATTAATTAAGAAAGGGAAAATAGAATATGAGATTAAGCTTGCAGAGAACATAAAAACTGACTGTAAAAGCTTTTATAGATATGTGAAGAGAGAAAGATTGGTGAAGTCAAGCGTAGGTCCCTTGCAGTCAGAATCGGGGGAATTTATAATGGGGAACAAAGAAATGGCAGACCAACTAAATACATATTTTGGTTCTGTCTTCACAAAGGAGGACACAAATAACCTCCCAGAGATGCCGGGGAACATAGGGTCTGATGAAAGGGTGGAACTGAAAGAAATCAGTATTTGTAGGGAAATGGTGTTAGGAAAATTGATGGGACTGAAGGCCGATAAATCCCCAGGGCCTGATAATCTACATCCCAGGGTACTTAAGGAAGTGGCCCTAGAAATAGTAGATGCATTGCTGGTCATCTTCCAGAACTCGATAGACTCTGGAACGGCACCCATGGATTGGCGGGTAGCTAATGTTACCCCACTATTCAAAAAAGGTGGTAGAGAAAAGGCAGGGAATTATAGGTTGACATCGGTAGTGGGGAAAATGCTAGAGTCCATTATAAAAGATGTAATAGCAGAGCACTTGGAAAGCAGTGACTGGATTGGACAAAGTCAACATGGATTTACAAAAGGTAAATCATACTTGACTAATCTACTAGAATTTTTTGAGGATGTAACTGGTAAAATAGATAAGGGAGAACCAGTGGATGTGGTGTATTTGGACTTTCAGAAGGCTTTCGATAAGGTCCTGCATAAGAGATTAGCGTGCAAAATTAAGGCACATGGGATTGGGGGCAAGGTATTGACTTGGATAGAGAACTGGTTGGCGGACAGAAAGCAAAGAGTTGGAATAAACGGGTCGTTTTCCGAGTGGCAGGCAGTGACTAGTGGGGTACCGCAAGGATCGGTCCTAGGACCCCAGCTGTTCACAATATATATTAATGATCTGGACGAGGGAATTGGATGTAATATCTCCAAATTTGCAGACGACACAAAGCTGGGGGGGAGAGTATGCTGTGAGGAGGATGTCGTGAAACTCCAGCACGATTTGGACAGGTTGGGTGATTGGGCAGAAATATGGCAAATGCACTATAATGTGGATAAATGTGAGGTTATCCACTTTGGTGGCAAAAACAGGAAGGCAGATTATTATTTGAATGGTAATAGATTGGGAGAAGGGGAAGTGCAAAGAGACCTGGGTGTTCTTGTACACCAGTCGCTGAAGGTAAGCATGCAGGTGCAGCAGGCGGTTAAGAAGGCAAATGGCCTTCGTAGCAAGAGGGTTCGAGTACAAGAACAAGGATGTCTTGCTGCAGTTGTACAGGGCCTTGGTGAGACCGCACCTTGAGTATTGTGTGCAGTTTTGGTCACCTTACCTGAGGAAGGACGTTCTTGCCATGGAAGGAGTGCAGCGAAGATTAACCAGGCTGATACCTGGGATGACAGGAATGACGTATGAGGAGAGGTTGTGTCGATTGGGCTTATACTCACTGGAGTTTAGAAGATTGAGAGGGGATCTCATCGAAACCTATAAAATTGTGTCAGGCCTGGACAGACTAGATGCAGGAAGGATGTTTCTGATGGCCGGGGAGTCCAGAACCAGGGGTCATAGTCTAAGGATAAGGGGTAAGCCATTTAGGACTGAAATGAGGAGGAATTTCTTCAGCCAGAGAGTGGTGAACCCGTGGAATTCTCTGCCACAGAGGGCGGTGGAGGCCAGTTCATTAAGTATATTCAAGAAAGAGTTGGATATATTTCTTAAGGCAAAAGGGATCAAGGGATATGGGGAGAAGGCAGGGACCGGGTACTGAAGTTGGATGATCAGCCATGATCTCATTGAATGGCGGAGCAGGCTCGAAGGGCCGAATGGCCTACTCCTGCTCCTATCTTCTATGTATCTATGTATCTATGTAGGAGAACTTTCTTGATCAGTACGTTTCCAGCACAATGAGGAAGGAGGCATTGCTGGATCTGGTTCTGGGGAATGAGGTGGGTCAGGTAGATTAAGTTTCATTTAGGGAACAGTGATCATAGTATCATAAAGTTTAGGCTAGCTATGGAAAAGGACAAAGAGCAATCTGGAGACAAAATACTTAATTGGAGGAGGGCCAATTTCAGTGGGTTGAGAATGGATCTGGCCTGGGTAAATTGGAATCAAATAATGGCAGGCAAAACTGTAATTGAACAATGGGCTGCCTTTAAAGAGGAGATGGTTCGGGTGCAGTCAAGGTACATTACCACGAGGGGGAAAGGTAGGGCAACCAAAGC